>NW_008796222.1:4808597-4820821 GCF_000699145.1 Aptenodytes forsteri | reverse complement strand
TCCATCTTGGAGCCGGCTGGCATTGGCTCTATGGGACACAGGGGAAGCTTCTAGCAGCTTCTCACAGAAGCCTCCCCTGTAGCCCCCCCCGCTACCAAAACCTTGCCACACAAACCAAATACGCCTCTGAATGGTGAGGTTTGTCATAGGATTAAAAATTACTGCAAGCAAGAACAGGAGATTGAGTGATGTTGCAGCTCAAGAGAGTTGCATTTCAGAGAACTAGTGCAAATGTAAATGTTTTATGGAGACAGAGTTCCTTTCACGCTTTGGAGATTTGATAACCAAGCTTGTGTCACGCATGAGGATAATGCGTTTTTTTAAATCTTGCTTGCTATATGAAATCTTATCGTGCTTTGCCCGTATGGGTGCCTAAGTTTTTCTTCATGCCTTATTGTTATTTCAATTAGCTAGTACAAGAGAAAAATCTCTGTTATAATTTGCCAAAGCTGCCTCTTTAAAGACCCTACGGATCTGTACCCTGCCACTTTCTGCGGGAGTTTGAGTCATCAGCCTGCTTGCTGTATAGATATAATGATAAAATTGCCAGTGAACCGTGGCAAAGAAGTTCATGTTTCTGCTTAGAGTTGCAAATTATCTGCACAATGGAAAGCCCAAGGCAGCTGTGACTGGGGCACCAGAACTGGCAACCCGTGGGTCGCAGATACACGGGTCTGCCCATCACAGATCAACTACAAATTGCAAACCTCACACTCTTTCTTCAACATGTATTTTAAAGGTGAATGCCCTTGAAGAATCAACTATTACCACAGAAGCCATGAATTTCACTAAGCATGTAGTCATGTACTCACTTATATATCCTGACAAATACCATTCATAATTATTGCTGAACTGAAACAAAAAATCCCCCACATTTCAATACATTAGTTCTATGGTTTTTCATCGACATTACATCATTTAAAGTAAAATCCAGCTCCTATTAAAATTAAATTAGCCTTTCCTGTAACTAGAGTGGTAATTATGTACTCTTACATACTAAATAATACAAGAATAGCATATAATTTCCTTAAACATATAGAACTATCTATATTATATTTTACTTGTTAATTAGCAGTAACCTTTTATATTTAATGCCTTAACCTTACAACCATGCTTTTACTTACCAGCTTCAGTGTAAAAATGTGTCTATACAATATCAGCTAAAGATTGCTTTGAGGATTTAAACTGCTTTGGGGCTTAGCTGCTATAAATACTAGTTGCCACTAAAAGGCCAAAGAGGTCATTTTTATAATGAAACTTTTTATACAAGAAATGTATTTTTTAAAATTTGGTATACATATACAACGGCAACATTTCTGAGGTTTTCTGCTTCTGAGGTTTTGACGCAAATAAAAAAACAGGTAGCAAAGATAATTGATTGGAGAGATGATACGTGTTCTGAATGTGTCAACAGCATCTTGCTTTATGGGTAAATTGAAAAGCATCAGATAATGTAAATCTTATTCATCTTTTCCAGGAAACTAGTTTCAGTGTTCTTAATTTAAGAGAAAGAAAAACATACTCAACAGGACAGACAGATATAATGAATTTATTTTTTCAGTTGCAAAATACAACTGAAACCAACAATAAACTGCATTTCAACCATAACAAATTATTATTCAATAAATCAGAACTAGCTTGTAAAAAGTCTTCAGGACCCGGTTATTTCCGAAAGGGTCTGAGACCCCAACTTTCCCAAAGGATTTGGCTACTTGGTAGTAATTTTCAACATAGAAAGGACAGCTTTCAGTGTATTACAATTTGTTCAGCCTTTCCTTCCTCCTCCAGAAAGGTGTATTGACTTGTGCCCCTGAAGGCCGTGTCAAATCATGCAGAACCCAAAAGATTACTTCCTAGCCAATAACTGACAGAAATGTTCCTGCCGTTGTTACTCTGCTCTGTGAGATGTCAAAGTACAGCCACCTCTAAAAGATTAAAGGGAGAACTCATGAGCAACTCATTAAGAAAGGGGGAACCACTCAGTCATTTCTGCTTTAAAGTTATCCTTCAACTCAGGCAGCATAATTTCATTTGCAGGCTGTAATTAAAGCTATAATTGGGTTTTGACTAGATCGCAGACTTATGGGGTGGGTTTAGATTGCTTCTTTAAAAACACTGGTGGTAATACAAAGTGTTGGTAATTTTTGAGTGTGAAAAACAGTGAAAATAGGTAAGTCACCAAGTATTGGAAATACTTCTTTGACCAGGTTGGAATTTTACGTAACCTGCAACCTCACATGTACAGGAAAAAGCTACTGGAAGCATTTATGTACTCTGGATTGGTGCCTAAAATATTCCCTCTGGATTAAGATTGTAACACACACAAAAAAACCAATGTAGGCTGTGTCTTCACTGCTTGAAAAGCTTAATGTGTGCCTGTGTGGCTTCTTACCTTAAGGTGAGCAATGTTTGTCACCCATCCAGAGGAAAAAATAGGGAAAGGGAAAGAAAACATTAGTTTTACAAGAGAGGGGAACATGACAACGTTAACCCAAGTTTGGAGAGTAAGGCTGATCTTGGTGAGTTTACCTCAAAATGAAAGTAAAGGGGCGTATCATCACTGCATTTATCTTAATATAGCTCCTTCACAGTCTCAAAATGCAACTTTTTCTTAATCTTAATCTTAATAAGAAATGCCTGTCATCTCAAACAATTGCTTGTTTTCAGGCTAACTTCTTCAACTTACCCCAGAAGCCCTTCCCACCGCCCTTAGATCCAGGATGAGTCATTCAGACAGAAATTAATTAACAGATCCCTGAAAGACTAACACCTGCTAGTAGAATCTTGGCATTCTCTTAGGATTTTTTTTAGATTAAGTCTTCATCTAAATATTTAAAAATATTATAGTCTTATATTCTTTTGATGGATTTTTTTTAGATTAAGTCTTCATCTAAATATTTAAAAATATTATAGTCTAATATTTTCTTTTGATTGGTTCCAGATCAAGCAAAGAACCACACAGGGCTATTTTCTCAAAGGATCTCAAAAAATCACCATTTAAACTAAAACAGAAATGAGAGAAATTTCCCTCACGTACAAATAATGAGTTTTCTCATATAAACACAAAACAGCAAAGGAATTTCTAAGGCTTTCCTTCACTGCAGACTCTACCAGGCTCAGATGCGAGTTTAGCGCGTGCCTTGTGCACAGCTGTTTTGTTCAAGCCGGGATCAGCAGTCCCTTGACCGTAGGGTAGACCCAAAGTAATGTCAATTGTTACTCCCAAGATAATAGCGGTGAAACTGCGTGCCACAGGCAATTGCAACAGCCACGATGGGATGGTCTTTCCATCCCCCAGCCACTCATCCCTCTGCAAAACTCTGGCAGCGAGGCTGCTGCTCCACGTCTCCCCACAGTTTGCCACTTGGGTTTTCTCCAATGTCACCCTCTTCCATGTTAGATACAGCAGAAAAGTAACCAGCAAAAAAACCCAGTGGCAGGGAAGCTCTTCCTCAGGCCAAGCTCATGCTACAGATGTCTACTGGCAGACCTGCAGGCGTGATCTCCGACCAAGACACCTGTGTTGGCAAAAGCTCTTATGTAGGTGCAGTTAAAGCAGCAAATCTGCACCTTCACTGAGGCTAGTTTTAGCCTTTATTCCTGGGTGCCCAGGAGTAAACTGCACTGGCTCGTATAGCACATTGCCAGTGCCAGCTACATCCAAACTCAGAAGTTTTAGCAACTTCCTTCTGTAGAGCATACCTGTACTGAAGAGTCCCCCCTTTCCCATGCGACACCGCACAGATACCCTCCCTCCTCCTCCTCCTCTCTAACTTTTGAGTCGCAGCGTATGCAGACAGCAGCCATGACTTTCATGTAACTGATAGAAGGAATGCTTTCCTCGTGCTGACTTCACTATTTCGGGAGCTTTGTTTTAGTACAGCAAACATCTGACCTCCTGTTTAGGAAAATCAGCCTTAGAAGTTTTGCTAAAAATAACTGCTATCAGATAAATCTACTTGTGACCTTGGGGTTTTTTTCTTTTTGCCACTAGTACACTCCTTCACGTTCTGACCTCTTGCTGCAAGCACTGCTTTGACTACTATAAAATAGAAATGGGTCAGGAGATAAAAACATTTAGTATTTAAAAAAACCCAACACCTGTTATAGTTTACCTGCTGATTGGCAAGTCAAGTCACTCGACAGTGCAGCCAAACTGGTGAGCTCCCCTGCAGCAGTTGCGCTTACTCCACTGTTAAGAAAATATTATTAGAAATTGTTGCCATTAAGAAATTAGTATTTTCCTTTTTTCTTCAACAGCAACTTTGAAATACAAGGAAAGATTTATGGCAAAGCTTCTAAGCCAGTGTAAATCACTGGAATTCCTGTAAAAGCAAAAGAATTAATATTGGCTGATGATCTGCCCCTATAGTTATACGGCCTGGATGCTGAGCCGTAAGATAGAGCTCTCTATTTTCTGAGATTTGCCACAATTAAGCAGTTTAAAGATTTTTCAAGTCAAAACTTGGGTATCGCTAATGAAGTTTTAGTTTTCCTCCCTGTGCCTTTTCCTTGGTGATAATCAGGAGGATATATTTGGATTCACTTAAGAGCACAACCCTGCTGTTTACTAGGAGGTTTCTGCAGCGTCTGGCTCCAGCCCTGCTCACTGGCCAGGAGCAGACCTCAGAGAGGGGAGGGGAGTTCTGCTTTCTGTAGGGCTTCTCACTCGTCACTGGGATGCTGTGGTGTCATGATTAAAAAATGTTGGCTTTTCTTTTGTTGGTCAATACTGCAAAATGATTCCTGACGTTTCTGCTGTGTATTTTGAGAGAAATCTGTTTCAGTCTTGGACTGTGCTTTTCATTTAAAAAAATGCCTTCCATCTAAAGAGCTTAGTTAAGATTATATTTGTTTAATGTATTGGTTTGTTCAAGGAAATCTCAAAAAAGGATTAGATGTGAGTATTGAGTTTATCAAGCAGGCCTGTGTCTGGATTAGATTATAATTGTCTTCCATTCAGTTACTCAAATATTTTCCTGATCACTCATTGAGAATATTACGTTTTCCCTTCTTCTTGTGGTTTCCTTTTCCTTCCTTGTGGCTGGAACTCCAATTTTTCTTCTGATAAAAGCTTGTGGCTGTCATTTAGTTTGTTTACACTAACTGAACAGCACACAGACACTGAGATACCGTCAGCTTATAACTATGAAATAAATCCATCCGTAACACCCAAATACACGCATGGATATGGGTATACATAAGCATCAGAGCACAATGTTGTAATTAATGTCACTTAATACCTGGATCTGGATAACTGGAACGCAGGAACTGGAACGCAGTAACTGACAGAGGTTACTGCTCAAACATCATCATTGCCATTTTATTTACACCGGGGCTGCTGTAGTCCTGCAAGCGAGGCGGGGCAGGGCAGGAGTCCTGCTTCTGAACTCAGGCTAAGGCATATAACCCCTGAGGGCTGCCCAAGCCATTGGGAAACACTAGTAATGCTGAATGGTCACTGCAAAGGAAACTGGCTTTCATCACTCGCATTCAGGGTCTGGTGTGGGAGCAAAGAAAGGAGTGGGACAGAAATTCATGGGGATGCATCTAATAACTGACATTTCTGTAGATCTAGAAAGGGACATAGACCTTGAGATCCTCCATGTCTGACTTGTAGGAGTCTTTGGCTCTAAAAGTTAATATCCGATTTGTCTTGGTAACAAAATGAGTCTGGGTGGAATTACCTAAGTATGATAGAAAACTTCTGGGACTGTGGTCCTCAAGCAATTGGGTAGAGCCAGCTAGTTCATTCTTCCAGCCTCAAGCTGTTTAGTTTGTTCAGGGTGG
Source organism: Aptenodytes forsteri (assembly GCF_000699145.1). Classification (NCBI taxonomy): domain Eukaryota; kingdom Metazoa; phylum Chordata; class Aves; order Sphenisciformes; family Spheniscidae; genus Aptenodytes; species Aptenodytes forsteri. The sequence continues at coordinate 4,815,031 of NW_008796222.1, read as the reverse complement.
TTGGTTTTTTTAGGAGAGTGGCAATAGGGGATGAATCTTGTGCTGAATTCATTGTCAGTGTAGGTTAGGACTGATTAGAGCCTCACTGTCAAATTATATCTCAGAGAGGACTGGGTATCTGCCCCCTGCCTAATTTATGACTCTCTATCAGGGTTAGGTGAGAAGTGGGTGCCAAGATGCAAAGGTCTGCCACGACAGCAGCAGTTGTGAGCATGCACAGTAGCAGAACCTGGAGAAATTTACCAGCTAAAACATTAGGAAAACAAGCAACGTGGAAATAAGCAACTATTTTTTTTCCTGAGACTTGCTTTATTATCAAATACTGTATCTTAATGTTTGCATGCTTTTGCATCAAGCTGTGGCCTGTGCAAGCATTTCAGTTTAGTGCGATAGAGCTGCTTACAGCTTCTCTGTGTCATCAGTGCTAATATGGAATAAGACCAGATATGAAATGAATTTCTGCTGTGCCCAGGAGGCAGACTCCAGACCTGTATCATTGTTCTTTGTTGATGAGCCAGTATTGCTGGACCTAGTGGTACTGTTGCCACTTATATCAAAAGAAGTTGGATTGAGCTTTGGTGTACAATTCACATGATACCTTTGCAATCCAGGGGAACTGCGATTTATTTTAAGTTGCAAAGTTTTTGCAGAACTTAGTTTAAATGAACTTACAGCCGTCTTCATCTGTGACATTTTCTGGATCTCCATTTTTTCAGCGGCTCCACCAATCTATCTCCCTCTATCTATCTCCCTCTTCATTTCTCTTTCCCTGTAAACTTGCCCTTCTTCCTCACCGTATGTTTATTCATAGCCACTAAGATTCCAAGTATGCCTTTCTGGATCAGTCCAGAGCTTTCTCATAAATGTATCACACAAATAAAGCAATAATATAAAATGTTGCATATTCCAGGCAAAGCAGATGCAGGAAATGAAATCATTGATTAAAAAAACCTGGAAATAGAGGAAGATTTTTACTATGTTTGTGATACATAAAATCTGCTTAATGGGTGAAGAATAGTATCTGCTTCATGCAACTTTCAGTGATGCCTTGGGCGACATTCTTACATATGGATACCTTCTGATCATCTTCCAAAGTCAGCTTGCTCAGACAAAAACAATATTTAAATGGATAGATTGGGGTTTGAACAGTAAAAAAGCCATTATTCTCTTTTGGAGTCTTGTGCATTGTATATAGAATGGATTTGGTGTTCAAGCTGATTGTGTAAAGCTAGTTTACCAGGAAATATCAACAAAATGATTACCATTTTGATCTAACTGGTTCTTTTCTTCAGCATAAGCAACTCTGTAGCAAGTCTGCCCCATTTGTGCTACTCTTTGGTTAAACTACTCTTGGGACGCTCCAGACTGCTAGACTAAAAAGCTAGTGGAAGCTTTTATATAAAAGTAACTGTATGGCATTTAATTTTTATAGCTCATAAAGATTTTCAGAAATACTTGCTGTCTTTTTTATTATTATTTGTTATTTCAGAAACCTTTGTTTTAAACAGAGCTGTCACAAATAGACTCAGCAGCCAGTATATCCATTGGGCCCTCCGCAGACTAGAGAAACGTCTGCCTGTTCTGCCGTGCCCAGGACGGGCTCCGGAGATTCCCCTGACTCAGACAAAAGGAGGAGAAAACATACTTCTTTGACAAGCTGAAGTAACCCACTTCATAAAGCGTCATTCACTTCCAATCAAGCCTCCTCCCATTCCTACTTTGCTCCAGCCGCTATCTGGTTTTTCAGCTGGATCTAAATACCAATTCGCTTTAGTTATGTTTAATATGGTTTTACAGCTGTGGACCTGGATGCTGTCCTGGTGCCTGCCTGTGAATCGCTTGTGAGACAGACCTGAACTTCCTGTTGTTTGTGCCAAAACTGCTCAGATTGTGGTTTTCTGTTTCACAAAAGCTGCTGAGCGCAAAAAAAAAAAAAAAAATTGTAGCATATAGTGACAGGACATCATCACCCCAAATTTACTCCAAATTAAAAAAAAAGTTGTCATTAATAACTTACTGTTCCGATGAGCTGAGTAATAGTTTTTATGTTTTGCTTTGGTTCTAAACAGACAACTTGGGAAGGAGCTAACCCTTTTTTGTTGGGTTTTTTTTTTTTTCATTTATTGGAAGGGTATTTGTTTCTTGAATGAAGTTTTATTTGTGTGTTTTTTAATTTGGTTTCTTGAACTTTGAATACGAGGTGAGCACAGGAAGTATCAGTTATCTGGCTGTGAGGATGGGCAGGTCACTGCTGGCAGTAAAGACTTTTTTAAAAAGCTACAGAAAAGAAAGCTTTGACTGTTCAGAACTATTTTAATGCATTCAGTGTTCTTTACAGACTGGAAGCGATGCGTACGCCAAGTTACAAGTGCAGATTTCTAAGAATGCTTGGTACAAAATGATGTTGTTAACACTAGACTACAAGAAGGTCTAAGAGCCGTTGGCTTTGGGGAATCTTGATGTAATAGCCACAAAAAAAAAAGAAACTGACTTCTTTGTTTTAAGCGTACCCCTTTTATGAGTAAATTGCTGAGATAAAAGAGGAAGGTGACAAATCGAAGAACGAACTTGAAAGTGTTCTAGTGGGAAAACTCCATCTAGGGTCAGTGAAGATTTTTGTTTAATTTTTAAGCATTAGTTTAATAATTTTCTATGACTAGCATTTTTTTTAGCAATCAAGGAACTGAATATCCTTTGCTGCAGTTGAGTAAACTCTGAAAGTCAATCCCTTGGACAGCTGAAGATGTCAAATAAATATGTAATCACGCATTCTGATTGAGTTCTAATGCTGGTGAGCAAACAGCTCAAGGGCTTAAGAAGTACTGCTATTCACCACAGGCTTATTTTTTATGTTACAGGGGCTGTGTTACTAATCAGATGTGGTGTGTTTCTGTCTTTCAGATTTACCACTGGATTATAGATTTACACGATTTTCCTCAAATAGCTCAGCAACTGCTGGGTACTACCCAAGTCCTCCAAGAGCACTGCTGCCAAACGAGGAGTCAGTGACTATGAAATAGGTTGTCGGCTTTTTCCTTAAATAACCCTGTGGTCCTTACTTAAACTGCTATCACATGCTAATTAGTGAAAATGTTGTGTGATGCTTCATAAAATAGAATGATGGATTAAAGCAGACTCCTGTGTAGACTTGTGTTTCACTTGTTGCTCTAGTCCAGCCAGAAAAGGTGAGCAATGCATCCTTCTCTCTAAATCTTCTGACCACCACTACCTTTCGCAAAGTGCTATCGGCTTTTTCCATGCACTGCCCAAAGCCTTCAAGAGAAATGTACTGGTAATAACTCATCCCAAGTTACATTCTACATTTTCAAGGATATTTTCAGTACTGTCCCTATTTAAGGTGATGCTGTTGCTACTGTAAGCCCCAGGAAAGACATGAACCAGACCCTCAGCCATATTCCATTAAGAGTTCCCTTGGACAGCCCAGGTTATCATCGTAGATCAGTGTTTTGCAGGCTCTGAGGAATTTATACTCTCACTGTAACTGTTCTTGGAGATACAGAAAGACTGAAGCCCAAAGAGAAAGATGCATCATACCCAAAAAGAGACTTGAATGGGATTTAGGCAGCTAAATGCAGACTGACAGTCCTGAAAGCCTTCGTCACATGCTTCATATTCCTGAAAGTGCCTAACCGCTATTCAACAGCAAGGTTCCCTACATGCCTCTTCCTCCTTTAGGCTTCAATACCTCACGAGTCAGAGCTCTTTTGCAGGAGGAGGGAAGCCTGTGTACAGTTCCCTTGTCAGCTTGCGTGGATTCAAACCCGCATTCTCCACCTCCCTGGGAAATCCTTCCAAGAGTAGGAAGGATATAGCACCCAGCTATATAGAGCCATCTTTGCTAAGCACAGCCTCAGCCCAGAAAAGAAGCAAGACTGAGGACATAACCTGAATATGTGATTGCTTATCGGCTAATTTAAGAAAACGGGCATCCCGTTCCCTGTGGATTCAGTTCCAAAGACCCAATTCTCCAGCGCTTTGGACAGGGAGCCTTCAGTAACTAATGCAGGGTAGCGGATGCAAAAACATGTCAAAGATATTTGTTTAGTCAGCAGTTGGGCACACTAGCGTGGCAGAATTTTGGATAAATTTCCCTCAAAGTTTAAAGAAATTTTATTTTCTTGCTTTCAAGAAAAGCCCACAATAAAAATTTATTTTCTGAGGCCTAGACAATTATCAGAATGGATTTACTTTGTTTTAACATTTAACTTGTGCTAACATTTAACACCACAGCACACTTGATTTTTGCAGCTTCACCAGTTAAAATATTTTGTGTCAGAATCAGACCCAAACACCATTCCTTCTCATCTCAGAGATATCAGTCTTTGTTTCCATACTTTTTTCCTACCTTTGTTTCATTTACACAGGGATGTTATTTTTACATTCTTGTGGTCCAGTATACTTACAGGTAATATGCAACATTTCCAATTTAACATTAAGCATTGGTTTTTTTGAAAAAGAAACATAAAACAAATGAGGAAAAAAACTGAGAAAAACTTTCCTTAAAACAAGGTAGGTTAGGAAGGAAAATGAAAGTGCCATTCTCCTCCACATAAACTATAGGCTGAAAATATTTGACTTAAGAAGGTAACAATAAGTAATACTTGAGTTTATTTTGAAATTTTTAAATTAGCATCAATGTCTTGGGCAGCAAATCTGGCTCACGATAAGGGTATGATTTGTATTAAGCAGAGAGACACACAGATTACAATCTCAGATCCCTGATTACAGCATCACTTGAAGTTCTAACCTGAATCAAGTAATCCTCTGCAAATAATTTGTAACTAGGTTGCAGTCCAAACCAATATTGTGTACCCTTACACTTTTGTTGTTCTGAATTTGGAACTGATTTTTATAGGTTGGGGATTTTTTTCTTGTTTTTTAAAGAAAATTAATTAAAATTGAATTGTTAATGAAAATTAGAGTGAAAATCATCTAAGTCCTTGGTTCCTGGCGTCTCAGTGGAGAAGCAGTATTTTTTTTAATGGAAAGGTGACAGATTCTAAGGACAGCCTGAACACAAATCTCACCAGAACAAATACATATACGGACTTGCTCAACTAGGAGGTGACAGTAGCCGTCTCTGACGAAGGCTGTCACCAGCCATTTGTACTTGCCGCCAGAAGGACCACGCAGTAGCAGAGAAAGAAGTGGATAGTAGAAGGCTACTGTAAGCATGACATATGCTGCAGGAAGACTTAGGAAAAATAATTGAACCGTTTGCCCAAAAACCAGAGTTCATGTGAAATCAGGGCTTAACGACTCTTACTAAAGACTCTTCTTATTCAAGACTCTCTGAAAATCATACAGGTCTCATTACAAAGCGGAGGCTAGCAACGGAGGAACTTCAGGAGGGCAATCGGTGCTGTGGCAACGGGAGAGCTCTTGGAAATGGAGGTGGCGTGGAGACCAGAGGGAAGAAATGCGCATGGCAGAAAATTGGTAAAGAGTTGGCCATATTTAACATGACACTGTAAAGACACCATCTTTGCTTCTTCCTTCTCTTTTTTTTTTTTTTTAACCCGTGGAAATCTCTGAAATTTCTTGGATTCTGTTGTGAGAGGCCCTTGACAGAAAGATCGCTGAAGTGCCTGCAAAACTATCTTGAGTATCGGCAGGGAGACATAATTTTAGAGTTGTAAAGATTCATTAAAATCGCTGTGTCTGGTTATATAGCCCTGAAAGCCCCAGTTTTGCTTAAAACCAGAGGTGAATACCAAGTCTCTTTTGGTGTCTGTTTTGGTATAAAGCACATGTGTCTGAATTTTAAAATAAAGAGAATTTATTTCTGAAAAAAATGTATGTTCTCCGAATTTAATTTATAGCTGAGCAGCAAAAAGGAAAAAGGGAGACAAGGTCATCACAAAGCACTGCAAGGAAAGGTTCGTGCTACAGCCTCAAACAAAGCAAAACTTGACCCACTCAGAATAAAATAAATATAAATCAATGAAAAACTAGTCTAAATTAATACCTTTAATAAATTAATACTTTTAATACCTATAGGGAAGTCACCTTTGATGCAAAGCAGAGCTTACTGCAAGTGTTTCCTGAATAGGGCTTGTCCCTAGAAACTAAAGGCTTCTTAATCCCCAGTGAGTAAAAGTTAAATAAACAAATGCAGATAGCTTGTCCGTGGTAGACACGGGGCACTGCTGGACACAGGCTTTTCTGAGGCTGCTGCTTCCCCAGGCTGCTGGGGCTCTCCAGCTCGTTTGAGTCCCAGGTGCGTGATAGTGCAGCAGTGCTGGAGCGATTCCTAAGGGAATTCCCAGGAAAATTCAAGTAACTAGCAATAGGATGAGAGGAAATGGCCTCAAGTTGCACCAGGGGAGGTTTAGATTGGACATGAGGAAAAATTTCTTCACTGAAAGAGTGGTTAAACATTGGACCAGGCTGCCCAGGGAAGTGGTTGAGTC
>NW_008796222.1:4797741-4808587 GCF_000699145.1 Aptenodytes forsteri | reverse complement strand
GTTGGGTTGACGGTTGGACTCGATGATCTTAGAGGTCTTTTCCAACCTTAACGATTCTATGTTTCTATGATTCTATTTGTCTGATGATAGGCACCAGGAACCAGCACTCCCAAAACTGGTTTAAATCTGCGTAAGTAGCAACCAGCCATTGTCCAGCCTGGCATGGCAGCCTACCTAGGGAAAAAACATCTATAAAATGGGGACACGGTAACAGGAAAAGGGGGGTTCGTACACAGATGTGCGACGGGCAGATATTTTGGGATGCAGAAGGGCTCCAGGGCTCCAGGCAGGGTGGCTGGACTGGCCCTCCAGTGCCCTAGGGCTCGAGACGCTGCATAACCACTGGTTTCACCCGTCCCCTGCAATGACCCATAACGCTCCAAATGTTATCTGCATTCAAATAAATAACCTTTAGCCCTGCCCACATTGCCTAGCGTGATGTTTTATAGCAGCATTTTTATAGCCAAATAACAATTGGAAACAATGTGACCGTTTCACTATGACATATGAAAACCGTGCCTGCCATGTCCTCCTAGGTCATGTTTTTGCCAGCAGCTGTACAGGCTTTAGGGTTTTTAACAATCATCTTTTTGACATATACTTTAGAAATTGAAGAAATGTAACATACCTCACTGGCACGTTGGAGATTACTGATTATCGGTTGCTGTATTGTAATTGTATTGTAAAATAGGATGCAGAAAATCACCTACCGCATGCAATACACAACACTGATCTTTGTTTGAGGGAAAATAAATATGGACCAGATCTGACTTGAGCTGGCCCAGCTCCAAGTCATTGGCCATATCACGCCCTGGATCAGATCTGGCTACAACCAGGTTGCAAACCACGTAACCCTCAGTAAAGGCTGGCTTATCGTGAGATTGCTCTAATGCAAAACTCTGCACTTGTGTTTTCCTGAGAAACAGTCATTCTCCTGTAGAAACCTCAGGTTTTTTTCTTTCCAGGAGTCCTAATCCAACCTGAGAGAGGAGTGGGGTATGGCCAACACCTATTGCCCTAGCAAAATGAATGGTTTCCAACCTGGCCTTGGAGTGCTTCTCTTTCCTGTAGATGCATAGTCATATTTTCTAGCTATGTAGAACAATATACAATTTGTAATCATCTTTCTTACCATCAGTAGAGATGTGCTTTTACATTCCTCATGCCTTGTTTGAAAAGTGTTTGGCCATGACTTGTCCAATCACATACTAAATAAATATTGTAGCTTCACCTTTAAGTCTTTCCTCCTGGGGCCAAGTATGCATTAAATCATACCAAGGCAAATGACAGCAGAGCGTAAGAATTAGTGGAGAGAATGCCAATAGTGAGAAGGCAGTGTCTGATCTTCCATGTCAACCTTCTTTTGCCACCATGGGGGACAAAAATGCATTGAGTGTAAAACACACTTTTGTGTACAACCTTGATGTCTTACAGTGGAGAGAGTTTCTCAGAAAGTCAAGTTTAGAAATAAAGTCTCTTCAGTGCAAAAAGGTAAAAGTCTCACACGCTATACCATACAGCGAGGGATCTCATCGGAAGATGTTGCTTCTGACTTCCCTGGCAAGGGGGCATGGCATGGGGCAGCCTGCTGCTCCTCAGCATCATGGAAGGAGCAAGGCAAGTTTTCTGGTACATTTAAGCAACTGACTTTTAAAACAAAATATGCCTCTTTCTGTACACATGCTTGGAGGCAGATAGTATTTCAGCTGAAGCACAGCATCAGAGGTAGGAGGGAAAGCACACCGCTAAACTGCAGGAACCTTATCTCTGCAGAGAGTGCCAGCTATAATGGTTTAAATGGGTATAACGGTGTAGCCACAATTGTTAACAACTGCCTGAGAACCAGCCCTTCCAGCAGGCGCGTAGCCGATCCAGACCCCCCCAGGGGAAAGGCTCAATCCCATTATAAATCCAGTTGCCTGTAATTTTGTTTTCTGCAATTCTGAATAAGTGGAACATCAAACCTCCTTGGTGAGTCACAGGAGAGAAAAAAAAATACAAAAATGTAGAGGTTTTCTTCTGAATGCTTTTGATGCAAGAAACAAATCCTGCTTTTCCGTAAGCATTATAAATAGAAATGCTTAACTTGAAAACAGAGCATGGATTAGGGCCAAAATAAGATGGAATCCAGGAAGTTAAACAGACTCAGAGATTTCCAGCTCAAAAAGCTTGCCAGCATCTTTACAGGGCAAACTGGTGATTCCTATCTACGGGTCAATGGACTAGTACTGTGGCCAGCATAACCGCTCATGTTCTTGAATATAGGACAAAGGTGTAAGGGAAATCTTTTCAGTATGAGATGGGTACCCACGGCAGTTCTCTGGCAGGCATGGCAAGACCGCAGAGGTTTTGCAGCTGACCAGATGTCACAGTTCACAGAAGGGCAAACATCTGAAGCACCGCATCTAACTTCTGCCCCCGCTGCAGCTAAACTGATTTAATCAGAACTGTGCTAAAAATCCCTCGTGCTTCCCACTCACGCTGCCGGAGCTCATACGTAGTTCTCTCACACATGGTCATAACGACTTCTAAATACTTGCACGGGGGTGAGAAACCATCGCAGCCACTTCAAAACAATGTTATGGCTTCCAGCCCCTTTTGCAAATTAGAGGGTGCAAGACACAAAATGGCAGCAGCACAACTGGAATAGCAGTCTGCACAGCACCCACCGCAGCTCCGATGGCCCAGGCAAAGCAGGTTCTGCCAGCCAGAAAGGTGTTTCTGTTTTTCATTAACTGCTAAATGTTGAATACAAACACTTAAACACTCAGTTTTATTTCCTCTTACAAGGTCGAAGAACTTATGTTCCTTTAAGAGTGAAGAAAATCATAAACTATCTCACACTGTATACAGGAGGAAAAAAATAGATGTTCTTGTCCAAAATTTATGAGAGTAGTATTTTCAGGGTATATTTTAGGACAACAAGTCCATTAACTCTCAATAGACCTTGTTCTGTCACAACACTAAAGCAACTCAAAATTGTGACTCCATGTGCCTAATAAATTTACATTTAAAAGATTAATTTTTAAAGCCTCCACCATCTCTGAGGAATAAAAGTAGAGGTGGATATAGCAAACCTTTTCTTGCTTTATCTCAAAATAATTCCTGAGAATTGCAGTTTTCTTGCTACACCATGCCCCGGGACCTCAGCCCACACTGAGAATTTAAATGGGTACTCCCAGGTGCTAAGCAGCCTGCACATTATATTAATCCAGAGAAAGAAGATGCTATTGTAAATTTTGCGAAAAGAAACATGATGCTATGAAATTGAGAGATAAAAAATTCTTTATCTTATACTGACAGAAGGCCTCAAAAATATCTACTGGAGGGCTGCTGTTGAAGCAGCTGCAGCAGTGTGGGAGACAGACAGCAGCAGTGACCTTCTATCCCTGTTTTCTCCCTCAAAGCTGCCCAGAAAAAAAGGACATGAGTGCCCATACATATACACATGAACAGGCAGCAATTAGGAGCTGGGGTCCCATGACATGGGAACCCAGAGACTAAGGGAATGAGGGAATTACCTGCATTTCTGTCCTGGTTTCGGCAGGGATAGAGTTAATATAGGAGGTGTGGGGTTCTACGTCAATTAAATAAACTAAGCACTCTTAGGCAGTAAGCAGGGAAATCTCTAGATCAGTAGTAGACAGGTGATGGAAAATGGAGTATAGATGAAGCTCAGGGAGGATAAGGTTGAGGGTCAGCATAAGCTGACATTAAGAGCTCAGCAGGGCAATAGATGGCTAGAGGGTATCAGGGAATGGAGTTTACATATATTACAGTAAATAATCATTAACAAAATGTATCTATTTTGTGGGGTTTTCCTCTTTCCTCTAACCTTTCTCCTGTTATTGCGCCAGACTTGGAGATACCTGTTACATTACCGATATTAATCCATACACAAAATTAGAAAAAAAAAAAATTGCAACCTGAAGGCAATTATATGAATTTAAGAAAATAGATTTAATAACCATTAATATGACCATTGTTAGATAGATATTAGTAAAAGTAACTGTAAAAGTATTTGTATGTATGTATACATATTGTTGTGGTTTAACCCGGCAGGCAGCTAAACACCACACAGCTGTTCGCTCACTCCCCCCGCCCCAAAGTGGGATGGGGGAGAGAATTGGCAAGGAAAAAAAAAAGTAAAATTTGTCAGTTGAGATAAAGACAACTTAATAGGACAGAAAAGGAAGGGAAAAGAATAATGGTAAAATAATATACAAAATAAGTGATGCACAGTGCAACTGCTCACCACCCGCCGACCAATGCCCAGTCAGTTCCCAAGCAGCGGTCACCGGCCAACTCCCCCCAGTTTATATACTAAGCATGACGTTACGCTGGCAGGGCATGGGAAGCTGAAAAGTCTTTGACTACTGTAAGCACTGCTCAGCAACAACCAAAACATCAGTGTGTAATCAACATTATTCTCATGCTAAATCCAAAACACAGCAGATACCAGCTACTAGGAAGAAAATCAGCTCTATCCCAGCCGAAACCAGGACATGCGTCCACATTTAGAAACCTTTGCTGTGTAGAGTGCACTGCCAGTGACTCACGAATATGGATGTGTGTATGAGTGGACGATCACAAGGTGGTTACAGGGGCCCCTGAAATACTCAACAGCAGTGCCCCAAAAGCCCCAGAACAATACCCACAATAACCAATTATTGATGCAGACTAGTGCAGCAACCTCATGAAGCCCCTAAAACTAAGAGCAGAGACGGAACTGTCTTTAGAGAGTATGTGTGACTACAACAAGAGCAACCAGTTGGTGAGCACCATTGCTTCAGAATCAAGTGTGCAGAATTGACCGCTATGGTATCCTCTAGTGCTGCATAGGTAAGTATTATCTTTAAGTGGAAATTAATTTTTAATGCCCGTTTGTTTGATCTAATAACCTACCTTTGAGTCTTGGCTGCAACTAGGATGCAGTAAATCAGAATGAGATGGTTACAAAGAGAAACGGAGAGTCAGCAACAAGTTCAAATACAGTCTCTAAGATGCACCTTTTTCATTTACACATCTCTAGTGTAAGGAGGAAGAGAGAGACACGGGAGTATGAAACACAAGAATTGGGGGTGGAGATAAGTAAGCAACTTGTAAATATTTTCATGAATTCCAGCAGCTGTTTAGTTGTCTGCTTGGCTTTCCACGTATCAAGTGACTCCATAAAATAGGTGGATTCTAGCCTTAAAAATGCCATTCACTGAAAACAGTGTGTTACAAATGGAAAACATTATTGCAACATATCTGGCATCCAGAGAGGGAGATTGTGGCAATCAGCTCTAAGGGAGCACTGACAAAGTCCGTCTTTAGAAGGTTTCTCTCAGCACGAGCATTAACGTTTTGTGCTCCCCAGGGGATACTGCTCGGTTTGTAACATTGCAGAAATTTGGAAGGAAAGAAGTTGACATGTTGAGAAAGGTCACACATTTGAGAACATAAAGTAACAACCAAGTCAGCTGAATGAAAAGCCATATGCTGCCGGGTGCCCCCCAACTCCAACCTGTTCTGGTCATCATCAGAGGAAAGAAAAGGTAAGTAAGTGCTAAAGGAGCAGCCGGCCAGTCAGGCAACATGACAGATGCTAGAAGGAGATAAACCTAAACCCAGCTGATGTTTACAGTAATGTAAAAGCAATAAAAATGGTACTGTCCTACTGCTGTCATAATGGACTTTGCTGTTGAAAGACACAGACCAGATGATACACGTAATTTTTTATTGGATCCAGGTCTTTTTTGGTGTTTCACAGTAAGCACCTACGTACCTGCTTTATGGCTGCTGTCTTCCTGACATGTCTATGGACCATGAATCCGTCTCCACTCATCACTGTTTTACCTCTCCTCGCGGAGGTCACTGATGCTGCAGCTTCCCATTCACTAAGACATCTGCAGGAATTTTTTCTCATCTGACTTTGTCTGCTGGCCTCAGGCTAAACCAGGCCGAACACATGGTGAGTGCAAGAAAGAGGGAAAGAAAGGAAATGTAAAGCAGAGAAAGATGTCCCATTTACATACAAAGAAGAGCTGTTTAGGAAACAGTCTAGTGCTTTCCCCTTCCAGCTACCCTACTGATACTTTGGCTACAACAATGTAGAAGAGTAAAATGCTGCATCTGTGGGGAAGAGAGAAGTGTTTCCAGTCTGTAGATATAGAAGCAGACAGAGGAAGGCAGAAGCATTTGTTGCACTAACACATCCTTCCAGTCCCATGGCACCTGACAGACCCGTAGGAAACAACTGGCTAAATCTTCCTTTAAGAGAAATTGCTTTGCACCACATTAAATGTGCCCCAGCCAGAAAGGTATTCTAACAAGCTTAGACAAGATTTCCAGATTTCCAACTTTTTCTGATTCTCAGGACTGATTTCAGGCCACTCCTTTTCATTACCTAGTTTTGGAGCTGTGACTATTTCTGCCTATTGCCTGCACAGTGAGCCAGAGCCCCAAATCCCCGAGTAGTAAATGGTATGAATCATGCAACACTCTCATAAACTTGAAGGATGTAGTAGGAACGACGACGAAGTTAGGACACTGTCTGGTCCACACCCTGGCTGGAAAAGAGGAGATAGCCAACATTCCCCCATATGAGGCTGGAATTGGGATAAGTTTTGAAAATTAGAGCTGCCTTCATGTGGCACTAATAAAATCCAGGGGGAATTGTTGGGAAGAGCAGCCCAGATCAAGGAGGGGAGGGTGAGCATTATGCAAGTACCCAGATTTGCAGTTCTGCAGTTCAGCTACAAGAAGAGACTGGCCTAACGCTCTTGTCCTAAAGATTTCAGCTCACAGTGCTAAGATCAGAAATCATCACAGCAGGACACAAAAGACAAAGGGAACACAAGGGTTACAGCCATAAGAAAATCAGTTGTTTTGGAGAATTAGTGAAAGAATCCAGAGAATTTTGTATTTTTCTCTCCTTTCATTTGAAGAGTTTTGTCACTTAATGACAAAAGTAGAAGTGCCTCTTACATGGAAATCAGAGACCAAACAGATGACACAGAGAATAGGACTTCAGTGATAGGGAGGTACTTTTTTAAAAAAAAAAACAAACCACACAGAGGAAAAATAAAAGGAGAAAAAAATGCTGTTGCATAGGCTTGGCAGGAAGAAAGAAAAGAATGGCCAAGGCTGTGTATGTGGAACAGACTGAATGACATACAGCTTCCCTCTTTAGGCTAACATTTTCAGTCACAAAGAAAGAATACTCATGACTAAGTGAGAACCAAAGGCTTTAAAATGTATGAAGCATCAGCAGTCACTTGGTGTCTCCTCCAGAAAGGATGAGCCCTACATCACTGGCTTCATGCAGCCCTGCTGCCTTCCTTTCTCACTGCCCTAGCACAGCAACAGGGGCTTGCTCCCTCTTCACGTCCTCATGACCCAGCTCATCAATGCAGCAGGAAAATAAAGTGCATTTCCCTTCCCTGCAAGCTAGATAACCACAGGGCCTTCTTGGAAGTTTTCACTTCTCAAACATCATTTACCATATGGGGGAAAAAAGGATAGACGTTATCAAGACCTTGTAAGCAAGAGCTGGCTGCTCACAGTGTCTCCGATGCAGCGGACATTTTCAAGACGTGCGCTGCATACTTTGGTGTCTAAGACAGTGACTTCTACGTGTGTGACCTAAAAAAATTGCCATTGTTGGAAAAGGGCAACATTTCCCACATACATTTGGCTCAGTCACACAGACACCAGGCATTTCATGTTCTTGGTAATGTTGCTTGCCATAAAGGCCAAGGAAAAATAAAGAGCATGTGACGTACAAGTAGAACAGTGTCTGACCTGAACAGTTTTCAAACAATTTCCATGGAACATGCTCAGCACAACTGGCCAAGTCGATGGTCTTTAGCTCCAAAAGGTAAATTTAGCTCTTCTCCTAAACCCATTCTGGAGCAATGCCACCTGAAAGGTCAGTTTGCTGTATGTTTCCATGTCACATGATGTAATTTAAGGAAATGACAGCTACAAAAATTACTAATCTCAGTGAGACCTTTCCAACAGAAAAGAACAAAGGAACAAATAAACTAGGGTTCTGATACTTGGGAGCAGAGAGGGAGTGAGAGATTTTAGGGACAGAAGCACCAAGGGAGTGGAAACTGTACAATGGTATGTTATTGAGTCAGTCATTTAAACCAACTTTATGGTTGGTGGCAAGAACAGGTAGCTTGGGGACATGATTCGTCACATGCTAAAGAAGATGTCTAAAACAGGTCAGATGAATTCTGCCCTAAAAGTATTCAATTTTTCTCTGCAGTTATAAAGAGAGTCTAATATGACTAGATCAGAGGTAGTTACCAGTCAAGTATAGAATAAAAGTGCATGACACATTCAGAGGTTAGATGGATCCCACCCAGAATTTCTGCTTCAGATTGACATTGTTTTATTGTTTAATTGTTTCCTTCTTGCTGTCATCAGCACCAAATTCACTGGCATGCAGCAAGGCTAGCAAACCACCGAGAGAAGCTCAGCCTTAGCAAGGGAGGTTATACCCATTGCTAAAGAGGTGAAGGGCACAGGAAGATCAAAGAGGAGCCATAATCTTGCCTGTGCAAGTAGCATTTTGAACATAATCATACAAAACAGGACTGGAAAGGACCTTCACAGGTCATCTGGTCCACCCCTTGCTCTAAGGCAAGATCCATCAGGCTTTCTAGACCTGAACTGTTCTTGTCAAATATATGTTCAACTTGTACTTAAAAAGCCTCCAGGAACAGAGGTGCCATTCACTCATGCTTTATTTACCCTTACAGATACTTTTTTTTTTTTCCCCTATTTAGGCTAAATTTCTCTTACTGCAACTTACATGCTGTTCTCAGAGAATGTGGGTAAGAGATTATTATCTTCTTTTCAGCAGCTTTTACATAGCTGAAGGCTGTTATCACATCTTCCTCCAATCTTCTCATCCTTAGGCTAATTTTTTCAGTCTTTCCATATACATGATGCTTGCTAACCCTGGGGTCATTCTCATTTCAAAATTATTAGTGGCAACGCTGAAATTAATCTAGAATGGACAGATCTTGCCTCATATATCTCTGAATCATCCTATAAATTCTAATTTATTTATTTAGCCTGACAAGCACCCTGTGAGTTACTGGGAAGTAAAATGAGCCCCATTTTACACAAAAGGACATAAGGCAGAGACGATTTGTGGCTCTCCACTCTGTGTATGTATCTCCACCACAGTCCAACTGCATACCAGAGCAAGATCCAAGCTCATCCTCTATGAGGCAGAAACCCAAGTGCACAGGCTATAGGGGAGCCACAGTGTGCTTTGCCCAGGTATTCAGTCATGACAAGGCAGCACAGTGCAGTTTTGCTACAATATGGATAGATACAACCACAGACTAAGGTCAGGATTTCAAAAGCCGTTCGGGCATTATGCTGTTCAGAATTGTAAGGGCTAATTCCATTGAACTTAGACTCACATACTTAATATATTTAAGCACCTAATGATGCAGACATGTGACTAGCACTTAGACACCTCCCTCCTCATCATGTTAGGCATCCTGATGATTTTAGAAATTCCAGTAGAATTGTTCTGTTAGCCACATCTGGTCTGACTGGGGGAGTCTGTAGCTCTTCTCGTGCTCATTCATGTCACAACATTATCTTACAACTCTACTATCAATGCAGTATAGCACAATACCATTCAAATAGGTGTTTAGAAACATATCTTCTAATGATTAATCTAGTGTTTGCACAACTGAAACCGAAGCACTTGGTGCTTTTAGGCATGCCATTACTGGTAAAAAAGCAAGGCTTCATTCCAGGCTTTGGCATTGCTCTTGGAGTTTGCAGCAACAGCTTGTGGATCCCTATTCATTACGCTGAGACTGTCAATAGATATCGCTGCAAATACAACAGGAGTGAAGGGGTGAAGGGAAATGTATAGTTTCTAGTTTCGTCTAGTTTCCACGAGTTTATTAATCTCGATAGAACAGGAAATCACACTGTAAACCACAAAGAGCCTGTTTAAAACCATCCTCACAAAACACAGCTTTTACATTTTAAAGCCAGGGAACTGAGCACTTAGAGCCCACTGATTGATTCAGTAACATCAGTAAACACATTATTAAAACGAAGAATAAGCTTTGTGAAATGTAAATTTCAGGTAGTTGGACACCATCCTGATCTATCACATGTAAATATTTTTACTTTCATTTCAGTAGAGTAGTCTGAAGATGATAAAACATGCTCAGCTTTCAGAACCCAACAAACATTTGGAATTCTTCGCATCATACTTTTTTCTTGGTTGTAGTGACTGAGAAAGCAAAGATAACTGTTCCAAAGGATCATTTATTTTATCCTCTTTTTTTATTACTTTCCTAAGTATCTTCAATTGAGTGGCTGCAGAAAATGTCAGGATGATTGGCTTGAGTGGTCATGGTGTTTCATGTTTTTGTTTTACATGGGAAACATTTATGCAAGCAGTCACACCATACTTAAAAAAAGCAGATTGACAGATTGGCTTTTTGTTTCTTTGCGGGCTTGAGGGAACTTTTGGATGGGAGGTCCTATTGCCCTCACACAGCATGGTGCCAGCACCAGAGATGGATATTGCATACGAATGGGTCACCCTGGATGCTTTAACCTCCACAGCTCCCCTTGCCCGAACCGTGGTACCGCTGCCATACGTTCTAGGTGCAGAAAATCAAATTGCCGACGCTCCGGTGTTGGGGCCAACGCATTCCCTGCAGAGAAGCGAGTCCTCCCGCTAAAAGGGAGAATTAGGGAATTTCCGTGAACTACGAGCCGGGGAGGAGCGGGCGGGGTGGGAAGAGGGGGGGGAGATCCCTGTGTACGCCAGGAATAAATAAATAAATAAGCACACACAGAAGTA
>NW_008796222.1:4749150-4796678 GCF_000699145.1 Aptenodytes forsteri | reverse complement strand
GCTCGCTTTCTCCGCCCCCTCCAGAGCCCAGCTCCGAAGTTGCGGACGTCCAGCGACGGCTGCCACACCAAAGGAGCGAGGGCCGCCCGGGGTGGGGGGGGGCGCGCGCCCCCCGCCGCTCGGACACCCGCACCCTTGCGGAGGTGCTGGGCGGCTCGCAGGGTGGGCCCCGCGTGTCCGAGGGAGGTGCGTGCGGGGAGACGTCCCGGTTAAGGCTGTACCTCTGGGCGCCGTGAGTAACAGCTTTCTGCTCTTCCGCAGCACCATTAACGCAAGAGCCTCCGAGCCTTTTGCTAATGAGTTAAGCCTCCCAAACATGCGTGTGTGAAAGGTAAGCGGTAGCATCCTTGTCTTGCACCTAGGGAGGCTGAGAGACAGGAAAAGAGCGATTTGCCCGATGCAACTTCCTGTCACTTTTCTTTTTTTTCCTTGGAAAAGTCGTAAGTGCCCTGGGACCACAGTTATTAACTCATGAAGCTCAGCCTCCTCAGCCCTAGGATGGCAAGTTGCAATTCCTTTAGCTATTGTATGAAAGCGATGCATCATCACTTGGTGCATCTCATGCCAACTCTTGAAATTCAGTTTGGTGTGAATGAAAGTAGCCATTCCCTCTACTTTTCTGTCATTCCCTCTTGAAACAATATAAAGCTGTGATATTTTCCCGCATTCTCAAGCTGGAGTAGCTTCTTTTTTGGACATAAGCAATGGCAATATAAGAAATAGATACAATTGTGAATGAAATACAGGAAATATTGCTCAACTGGTTGGAGATTTCTGGTCACCCTAAGAAGATCGATTGCAATTTAAATGACACTGAAGTTTTAATATAGTCTAAACAAAGACAAAGACAATCTCAGCTAAATATTGCCACATTATGTTTATCATGCCAACAGTTATTATAACTCAGTGCAGTATTTCAAAAAAGGAACAATTCAGCTGAAGGGCAGCAGTGGGAATCAATAATTCAGATGCTGTTTATTACTCTGAAAGACTCTTGCTGGGTAGCCTCGGGCAAGTCACTCCACCTCTTCATGGCTCTGTCTCCTTCCATAAAACAGATAAATGTGCTTGCTTGCTTCACAGGGGTGTTGAGAAGTTTAATTAATTAATTTGTTTCATAACTACTTGGAGATCCTTGGGTGCATTTTTCTACAGAAGCGCTAAATACTATTTCAACTGTGAGTTCTTTTACTGTGTGTCATTGCTTATATGTGTTTCTTCCGTGACCTAGATTAGCTAAATTTTTAGTGGAAGTCAACAAAGTAGCAGTTCTGGATTGGGATTTTCTTGACTGTTGGTAAACTTCACTAGGATGCGAAACCAAAATATACTAATCACAGCGTATTTTACTGGGACAGAACTACTGGTATTTTAAGAAAATGTCATTTTCTTTTCTTGTTATTTAAATAAGAGCTTGCTTTTGTTGTTTTGTTTGAAGCATTGTGATACTTTGCATAATTTTGAATTGCCATGAAAAAAACCTGAGTGCTGTTATTTAATACAAGAGCAAGAGATGAGAATAGTTTATAAACATATCTGTATCCTCTACGTGGAGACTGACCTCAGAAGACACTTGGTGCATATTCATATACAATCTCTTCTAAAGAGATTGTTCTTCGGTCATAGAGAATATGGGTTGCAAAGGAGGAAATACATGAACTGAACAAATTGATTTCCTATGGTAAAAGTTGATAGATTTTGGTTGCCTTAGTGAGCTCAGTGTTTATTACAGTGTATATTAGTTGTCCTAACTAGATATTTAGTAAATGTCCGCACCACAACGGAGAGGAAAATGTGTTTAATTACCTGGCTAAATGTTAGATATGATTTTCATAGGTAGCATACAGTTATAAGTACACTGTGCTCATGAGGTCTGTGTGTACCATTTGTTTTCCTCAAGTACAATGACAGCACATTCAAAACTGAATTCAAATAAAGCCTAGACCAATGGTGGTAGAAAGTCATTCCCATCACCAGGCGGCTGTTGGGTTGTGAATGAACGCAGTGAGTTTATATGCTGGTGGAGAAATGGTGACATCCATCAGTACCCAGCAGTCTGAGCAGTGAGAACTAGGGTTAAAGGAGGCTGTAAATGAGTCTGTAAAACTGAAGTGTCCCTTCTCTCAGAAGTGATTGCATTTAGCTAAAACTGAGTCACATTCCTAGGCTTGTGTGTGGAAACTTGCACATCTGGCACACACAACATACTCTAGCAATGAGCAGAAAGAAATTTAGTTACTACTGCTATTGTTCCTGGACATTTTGCAAGAAATAAAGCCCGTTTTCCCTGTTTTTCTTCTGAAGGGATTGAAAAAACAAAGAAAGAAACAACTTGCCATCACCATCGTTTCCTGGTTTAGAAACTTGGTAATCCAAGTGTCTGGAGAGAGAAAGAGAATATGACTTTTGCTTAGCAAGTTGTATTTAAGTGGTAAACACGGTATCTCAGCAGCAAGTGTGTCCTGGCTGTTTACACTTTCTTTGCTGTCTCCATTCAGCCGAGTTAGATAAAGGAGCTTAGTTACAGTAGTGTAGTCCCTAAAGCTGTTAAACCATGGTGCCGGTTTGTGTTCAAGACTGTAGTCACGTATTTATTATGAATAGGCTCAATATTTGGTGGAAAGCCCTTCCTTTGAGCTACTTTTCTGCTTAGGGGGGTAAGCTTTGTACCGACGACTGTTAGCCCAGCTAATGGTGGGTGAGGTGTGACAGAACTGCATTAGCAAAAACCCCAAACCCTTGTGCTCTGACTCGGTTATCTGCTCAGGATGGGAACAGAGCAGAGGAGGGGATTAAAGCCTGCTAGGGAGAAGGAAATGTAGCTGATGTAACCTGGGACCTTTCACATGAATGTGAGTTTAGCAGAAATGTAGGAGTGTAGCAGAAATGTTGGTAACGGAGAGCTGACGGGAGGGGTCTGGTCATTTTAGGAATCACATGAAGGACAGAGCTCTGGAAATAGTTTCTCACATCAGGTGCTGACATCACGCTTTCATCCGCTCTTGGGACATGGTCAGGTGTTAAAGCCCAGGCACAATGCGGCCATTATGTATGCAGTCTGAAATTACCTTTCTTTGGTCTTTCTTTCTTTTTTTCCCCTTGCTTAGACTCACAGAGTATACAGTAGGAGTTGGCAATAGCATTATTTAGAGCAGGCAATGGATTGTAGGGCCCTTGGTCATGACTCAGGCAGGTATTGTATTTCAGTACCAGATAAACGTAATTTTAACATGAGTTCTTTCACCATGGTTGTCCTGGTGTGTGTTCTTGGGATTTTTTTGTTGTTTGTTATCAGAAGTAGTAAATATGCTGAATGTTTGATATAAACCTGGTATGCCTTCTTAAGTCTTCTAATCAAGTGGCTGCCTAGAGTTGTTAAAGTATTTTCAGAAGTTGTTTGAAAGCATTTCTGTGGATGTCACAACATTTTAAAGCTTTTTAATCAGATCCTTTTAACTAAGGTGCATCACATTTTTTGCCAAAATGATCTGTCAGGTTTCAGTTCTGTTGCGAGAGCCGTGCCTGCACAACTCAAGGTCAGAAATGAGATTATACAATTCTAAATTTCATAACTAACCTGTAATTTAATGATTGTGTTGCTGCCTACTCACACAAATTGGTCATGCCAATTGTGAGTAGCTAAATTTTGCAGGAATAATGTAACCTTTTAACTCCATCTGCATTTGAGGCTTCTGTCCATGAAAATGTAATTGTCACTTTTTATCGAGGGTATTCAGGGCGGCAGTGAAGACAGTAATAACCCTGAAGGAACTACAGGACAATACATTTTATTGTTTCCCCAAGTTTGTACCTTGAAAAAAATCAGCTGCATCTGGGTACATATGTATTATATCTATGGATGGATGGATGGATGGATGGATGGATAGATAAACTATATGCTACATCTATATATATATAGAAAATGTAGATAGTGAGATAACAGATGAAAGCAGCAGAGGTCACAACAGAATTGTACCAATAATAATGAAAAATGTATTGATCTGCAGTGAGGAGTGACTACCAGGTAGAGTGGTGCAATTTAGGTCTACAAACACAGAGGCATTTATCCTGTAGCAAATGAAAGAGTAGTTCTTCTATGTGAATACACATTTGGGGTCTGCGTACACACATCATAAGATTATATGTAGATAATATAAAAGCAAGTGTTGATTTAAATTGCTTAGATTGCAGTCTTTTTAGGTTCATAAATTGACTAGCATAGGTGCCTTTGGACTTTGCTGGTGCTCCTATATGCTGTCACAATACTTAAACATAAATAATAAAACAAATTTTAATATAGTTTTGTATGCAAGACTAAGTCATAAACAGGATATGGATAAACAGGATATGACAGTTAAAATACATTTTGATCCCATAGCAACTGAAGGATGTGATGCGTTTTAGAATTCCCGTCTATTACTATGATGTCCTGTGGAAATGCTTTACAAATAAAAATATTTATGTGATGTCTTCAGCTACTGAAGTCTGTAGATAGATATAGATATACAGAGAGCGAGAACCGGTTTTGTAAAACTCCTGTGGAAGCACTTCATTTGTTTCCAACGAATTGCCAATCTTGGAGGCAATTGAATGAAGGACAATAAAAATGATAAGCAGGAAAGATTAAAACTGTTAATTATACATAGTAGTGGAGAACAACAAGCCTTGTAGTAGTGGAGAACAACAAGGACTTACAACATTTACAAGTATTTGGAAGAGTAAAGGTCAAGGCTAACAAAGAAGTATTAGTTGGAAAAGAGGATAGAAATTAAAGTCAGAAATGGAAACACAAGTCTCAGTATCAGAAGTTGCTGGTGCTGTAATCGGCCTCCTAAAAAGTGAGGGAAGCTGCATGGCATGCAGCAGTCTGAGTGAGCTGGATTAGGCACAAGGAGGAATTCTGTTTTGACAGCAGTAAAATTGGCTTTACCCTTTTGCATGTACGATTATTTTCTTCTGTCCTTTATTTGCACCTCCTGGGCATTGCAATCACCCTCTGAAGGTTTTCCAGCTCTTCCTGCGCACCGTGGTTGTACCACTCAGTGCATGCAGAGAGCACGCTCTTGCTTACCTCAAATAATCTCTTCCGTTGCTCACTTCCTCTTGTGAGGCGCAGTTGCGCTTTTGGGTTGTAGGCTGCTGTCAGATGAAACCCTAAGCGTGGTTTCTGGTACCCCACACCGAAGGGTTCACACCATTACAGACCCCCTGAATGGCTCTACATGCGTGGGCCGGGAAGATGCGTTACTTCTTAGCAGCTGCCAAATTAATACGGTGTCACCACCCAAATTGTTACAGGCGCTTTTGTTCTGTGTTTCTGCAGCGTCTGTTACTATCATAGTCCTAGGCCCCAAAAGTGCCCTACATGCTGTAACAATATAATACATGGATGAGTGGTTTGATTGACTTCTGGGACATTAATCATAGAACTGTTTAGGTTGGAAAAGACCTTTAAGATCATCAAGTCCAACCGTTAACCTAGCACTGCCAAGTCCACCACTAAACCATGTCCCTAAGCACCACATCTACACGTCTTTTAAATAACTCCAGGGATGGGGACTCCACCACTTCCCTGGGCAGCCTGTGCCAATGCTTGACAACCCTTTCAGTGAAGACATTTTTCCTCACGTCCAATCTAAACCTCCCCTGGCGCAACTTGAGGCCATTCCCTCTCGTCCTATCGCTAGTTACTTGGGAGAAGAGACCGACACCCACCTCGCTACAACCTCCTTTCAGGTAGCTGTAGGGAGTGATGAGGTCTCCCCTCAGCCTCCTCTTCTCCAGACTAAACAACCCCAGTTCCCTCAGCTGCTCCTCATAAGACTTGTCCTCCAGACCCTTCACCAGCTTCGTTGCCCTTCTCTGGACACGCTCCAGCACCTCGACGTCCTTCTTGTAGTGAGGGGCCCAAAACTGAACACAGTGTTCGAGGTGCGGCCTCACCAGGGCCGAGTACAGGGGGACAGTGGAGCAGGCAAACATAGTTAATATATCCTTTTGGCCTATATGAAAATTCTCAAACTGTCTTCCATTAGTGTTAGCGTCTGTGAAAACATTTCTGCAAAAAATAACTGTATTTTTAATTATCAAAATGTCCTTTTAAAAGTACTTCAGCTCAGGATAAAATGCTGGTGCTCTAAAGGAAATCTTTCTGTGGTAGCTTATAGTTTTATGCCTTTGATGGTAAAAGTGACTGAGCTTTCATTCACTGAATGTGGATGCCTTAACAGACATGTCTGTACTGGTTGGGAATGATCGCTTTCAGGATTCTGGATATCAAAATGACTTTCTTACTCATTCTATACAGTGAAGTATGGATAAAAGATCCCAGTAAGGGTCA
The DNA here is from genome assembly GCF_000699145.1 of Aptenodytes forsteri. Taxonomy (NCBI): domain Eukaryota; kingdom Metazoa; phylum Chordata; class Aves; order Sphenisciformes; family Spheniscidae; genus Aptenodytes; species Aptenodytes forsteri. The sequence goes on along the minus strand of NW_008796222.1, from coordinate 4,790,338 downwards.
GGAATAGTAATGTTAGTGTAACCAAAAAATTATTGAGAAAGCATTTATATGGTAGGATAAATTGCAAAATAGAAGAAGATTCCAAATTCCCAGATTATGGTTTGGGCATGCAGACAATTTAAATCTTGTTTTTGCTTGAGGCAGAGAGAAGGTTATGCATTCAGTGTGCGCGTGTGTATGCCCTGTTAATTTATATATACAATGGTAAAATGACAAATAAGCTTTTAAATGAAAGGAATAAACAAATGAAACTTCCATCGCAGATACCTTACACATCCTACTGTAAACTTCTAAAAATACTTCGCAGTTGCTGTCCTATCTGTAGCATGGCAGAGAGTGAATGCAACCCTCCATTCTCCCAGAATGATGCTCTCACACGCCTGTGTACTGCTCTAAATAGATCCATTGAATTTTGTGCGTAGATCAAAGGACAGACACAAGTTTAAATCTTGACTGCTGGCGTGATGTCATATACTGATAATTCCTATAGGAACTGGTTGTTTCTGGTTGCCTTTATGATTTTCATAGCACAGCTGTTATTCAGACATGTAAGTTGATACAAAGCTGCTTTCAAGGTATTTCAGATCACTTCAGAACAAGTGCAATACTAACACCTGGGTACCTGAGCTGTGCTTTATTTATTGTAGATTTGATTCTGAATTATATTTGGGATTTCAGTATTTAAGCTTTTAAATACCTTTGACGTTATATAATTGTGATGTAGCATATTTCTCATAGTGAAAAAATCAGAGGAAGAAATGAAGTCATGTCCCCTGGTGGTTAAGGTCATAATAGGTATTTTTCAAGTTGTAAGCAGTGATTTTTACACCTTTCCAGTATTTTTATTGGAGAGACAGATGGTCACTGGTTTATCTCACTGACCAAACGGTGGGCGGAGGAAGGACTCCCGACTGCTCTTATCTTGGGACACGGGAGTTTCCTGCACTGGTGTCCTGTCCAGCCCCGCAGCGCTTTGAGAGGGACTCAGCAGTACCAATTGCTGATGTGAAAACTATACAGCTTGGGTCTTTGGTCAGTAGATTTATTGTGATTGTTACAGTACAAAGATAGGTTTATAGTTTTCTTGGTCCCACTCCATCCGCCGCCTAATTTTGCTATATCAGATGTTTCTGTGAGTCACTAGGAACCAAGTGGCAATACATATGGAAATTAGTCTCTGTTGACCCTTTCACCTCTCTGTTTTCATGGACTTATCCTGCATTTTTTTAGTACTTAAATGTCATTGGATTCAGTTAGAGGACTTAATTGCTCTCCCATTTTTAAATATTTTTACAAAGTATTTAGATCAGTGGTAAAACTGACAACATTGGACAAAATAGCTCTCCAGGTGATGTAAGTGTCATGATTTTAAAACGCTACCATTTCCAACTGATGAATTCAGTTTTATAGATGCTGCTCCTCTTATCAGCAACAAAGTCAACTGCAATGTGTGCGAAAAGATTTGCTAATTATTTGAGGTATTTGGACACAGTGCCAAAAAAGAGCTCCTACAGAAGTTTGCTTTTCTCCACTGTGATCTAACCTAGCACTCCTCGTGGCAAGCAGTTATGTTTTGGCAGCTGTCAGCATCGGTACAAAAAGATGCACACCCATCTCCGTTTAATGGGACGAGACACCATGCACATCTCATTGCAATGTTACCTATTAGTTTCACGGTATTGGTACGGCAGCAGCTGTTGCTGGTGGTTGACCATTTCTTGTTAAAATATCTATGACTCTTACCTGTTTCAGCACTGGGTGCTAAAATTGCTTATTTTAGTTTTAGTAGCAGTACTTTTGAATGGCTGAACAAGGTGATCTTATGTAATTTAAGTTGTGACAAAAGTATAGTGATGCTGTTGTTCAACATGAAATTGAGCATTACAATTACAAGCATTACCAAAAATCGAGTAGAAAAAGTTTGCTTTCACTTTCAATAATTTATCAAGAAGTGATGCAAAAAAATTATGAAAGTTAAGTCCTTGCTGATTCAGAGGTCATTGTCTAAGGTAAAAGTTTGCAGGCTGAACCTGAAGATTTGCTTTTTGTCAGTATGGTGGAACAGATTTTCCATTAAATATTTGAACACAATTCTTACCCAAACACTTGTGGAGGTAATTCAGGTAGCAATAATGAGAACTGTAGCCTTTGTGGAAAATAGGAGCTGCCCAAAAGAAGATGAAAAGTTGTAAAATCAGTGGAGATAAGTCTTTAAATGGTAATTTTGAGTGTTAAACTAGTTAATTTTTTTTTTTTTTTCTTACAGGCATAGAGGTTGGATACTCGAGCTGAGTGTCAGGGCTTCTCTTACATTCTCTGGAGGCAGCTAGGCACTTTGCAGGGGAGTTCAGAGGAAAGCCAGCATACCCACAGCAGAGATGCCAGGAGTTTGCCTGCAGCAGCTGCTGAGCAATCTAGAAGGAGAAGACGGCATGGGAATGGGAAACCCAGCTCTCACTGAGGGTGTAACTCCATCCACTTTCTTCTGGCTGGAGACTCCTGTTCCTGTTTGAACGTTAGCCTTCCCCAGGGTACACAGTGAGGTGGCTGAGGGCCCATGACCTCGATGGGTCACGCAGTGAGGTGGAAGAGGGCACATGATCTCGATGGGTCATGCAGTGAGGTGCAGGGGGGCGCATGACCTCGATGGGTCACACAGTGAGGTATGGGTGGGTCATGCAGTGAGGTGCAGGGGGGCGCATGACCTCGATGGGTCACACAGGTAGAGGAGAGGGCACATGATCTCGATGGGTCATGCAGTGAGGTGCAGGGGGGCGCATGACCTCGATACACAGTGAGGTGAGGTAGAGGAGGGCCCATGACCTCAGCGAGTGTAGGCAAGAGCTGTGTGCTGTGACAGTTACTCCTGGTGTGACTGAGTAGACAGGTCTGACTTATTCATGTCCCATGTCCCAGCCCTGTGCTCTGAGAAGCTCTTTCGTTCAGAAACCTGAGTAATCTGTGGTGTTGCGATGCCTCCAGTTCGTGGAAGTTTTAGTCACCAGAAATCCCACCTTTTCTGTTCCCGGCTGTAAATGTTGATGAGATACCCATGTCGGAGGTGAGTCATGGACTAGTGTTGGAGGTGCTAGCAGAGACACCTGCAACTTCTGCTTTTCAAGAAGTAATACAAGTGTTGTCCCAGCAAAAAGCATCTACAAAGCATAGTGGCGCTTCAGAACTGATGCTGCAGAAAGCCGTGATTCTTTACGTGTTTCTATTTTTGTAATGATCCACAAGAAGGTCAGATTGCTTCAAGGATAGCTGTGCCAGCTGGTGGTCCTAATGGTGCTGTCCTTTCCTCTTCCACTCCTCTGCTCTCACTGCTGGAGCAGCCTTTCTGTGCACAGGTGGCAGGAGTAAACAGGGCCTCTCTTTTCCTTTAAATAGTGTATCAAACCAAGTTTATTTGGTGAACTTATTTGTATAAACCAACAGTTACTGGCATCAGTTTTACAATACTTTTTTTTGCTGCAGTTGAACATCTACTCATTGATGCAGATGGGGAGAACTGAAATAGTTAAGATTTAGTCTGTTTTTTCTAGAATAATTGATGTTCTTTACTGTTTGTTTCTGCTGGCAATGGAAATGAAAATCATGGCAAATGCTCGTTCAGTCTAGGACTAAGTGACAACCTTTTCAAAGCACATTGTATATTAGCATTTTCTTCCAGGGGCAAGCATCCTTCACTCTCCTTTTAATTTTTAATACTTTATCAGGTCATGGTTTCCAAACTGAATAAAACCCTCTTATTTTCAGAAAAGGTTGAGTTGCTTGGTGAAGTTTTTCTTGGAAGATGTGGCTGGTAATGATGTAGTGTAATATGAGAGTAAGGAATTCTTTTAACTTTAAAAAATGGTATTGTGACTGCAATTTAAGCGATCAGAAGGTCCTACTCTTTTAAGCCCTGTGTATCAAACAAATTTGTAGCAGGTTCACTCGCAACTGGTAAATTGGAGCTTATGTGGCCAGTTATCTTTACATGTCTGGCTTCACCTAAGCTATGCAGATAATCAAGGTTCGTATGTGTGTCTTTGAGCAGTGCTATGTGTTTCTTTAGCTTTCAGTATGCAAGTAAGTTAACTAAGGAAACCTCAAATTATACAGTTCAACACAGTTGAATATGCATTCTGCTTCAGTGTTTTTGGCTTGGTGGTTCCCCTCCCCCCTGCCCCGGTACATTTATACCATTGTAATGAATTCTAAATAGTCCCTAAATGTTACTGGTTTTGGTCACATTCTTCTGCTGAAGGTGCTTTGGTTCGTTTGCAACCACCTGATAATTTTTGAAGTGGTCTTATATATTCCTTATCAATCAGTGTAGTTTCTAAACAGCTACTGAACTGAGAAATGGTGATCATGCCCATTAGCCCTACGGAGCTACCTGGATGAGTCAGTAAGGCAATGAAGTGTGTGGTCAGGTCTGGTCCTAGTCAGCGAAGTGCTTGACAGTGTGCATGGCTGAAGGCAGTTCTGCCTTTTGAAATCCCTGCGGGCATGGTTTGTCACGGCTGTATCCAGAACCATCCAGTTTGTATTTCCTCGTGACTTGGGTGATAGTTTTTACTGCAAATCCACATGTTTATTCTAGTTGGAGCTGTGTGATTGTTTTCATTATTACTTTTGCTGGTCCTGCTTTTAAGGACATCACAGTGAGAAAACGTGGAACATCTGTCTCTCCTTGCTCTCTGTAGCACAGTTTAAGCTGTAGTCAAGCCATCCTGGGGCCTTGCGTGGATGATTCTCTCCACGTGATTGTGGCTGGTACCTCCACAGAGGTTTGCAGGGAAAGGAAGGTGGACTCCTTTCTAGCTGCCTCCTCCCATCCACCAGTCACACCAGGCTGAGCCCTGCAAAGTTATGGGACAGGGGTCACTGGCCTTACCGAATCGTGGCTGCCATGGGTTATTGTCTTCATATCATAGGAAGGGCATCAGTGTGATTTAACCAAGAATTAATAAGAATGAATTTGTAGTCCTGCTTTTGTCACTGCCTGTTGACTTTCTTCCAGACCTTGACTCTGAATATGCTGCCTATGAATATACTATAGGTCAGTTTTCCCGTTACGCTGTTGTTAGTCTAAACAATGTGGTACGGTGGTTGCTTCTCACGTACAAGGTAAAAAAAGGGCTTACCTTCTCTATTAAATGCACACATGCATGAGAGAAAATGAGGGCGGTTATTGAATTCTTAAAATACGGACTATGAATTTTAGACAACACTGGAGGTGTTTGATGATGGTGAAATGCTGGGAAATGTGTGTCCAGATTTACAAAGAAGGAGTTCTGGGAAACCTTACTGTATATTCCTTAATCTCTGGTCAGAAAAACCCTAATTTAGGGAACTCTTAAAACCATCCCTAAATTTATGTATGTGCTTAATTCTCATTGAAGTGCAGAAGTACTTACAGAATAGGAAGGGCATCAGTGTGATTTAACCAAGAATTAATAAGAATGAATTTGTAGTCCTGCTTTTGTCACTGCCTGTTGACTTTCTTCCAGACCTTGACTCTGAATATGCTGCCTATGAATATACTATAGGTCAGTTTTCCCGTTACGCTGTTGTTAGTCTAAACAATGTGGTACGGTGGTTGCTTCTCACATACAAGGTAAAAAAAGGGCTTACCTTCTCTATTAGCAGCACACATGCATGAGAGAAAATGAGGGCGGTTGAATTCTTAAAATACGGACTATGAATTTTAGACAACACTGGAGGTGTTTATGATGGTGAATGAGGGCGGTTATTGAATTCTTAAAATACGGACTATGAATTTTAGACAACACTGGAGGTGTTTGATGATGGTGAAATGCTGGGAAATGTGTGTCCAGATTTACAAAGAAGGAGTTCTGGGAAACCTTACTGTATATTCCTTAATCTCTGGTCAGAAAAACCCTAATTTAGGGAACTCTTAAAACCATCCCTAAATTTATGTATGTGCTTAATTCTCATTGAAGTGCAGAAGTACTTACAGAAATCAAACAAAAGAAAAGAATGCATGAAGTCCTTACTGCCACCTGGGATTTTTTTCTGATTGTGTAAGCCAGGAAACTTCTTTCAATGTATGATCATCACAGAAAAAGTTACGGACATTTTTTGCTTTTTTTCAGATTTTTTTTTTAGGTACTTTCCTTTGCTCCCAGTTCTGAAGGATCATAGAGGCTTTAAAAAAATATGTTGGTTTTTTTTTATTATGAAAAAGCAGTTCTTTTCAACAGTTAAAAAAATGACATCGTGTTTCAAACATAATGTCCTGGTTTGAATGGTTTTTACCTCCTTCCTTTCAAAATATACTGTTGTATGGTTTCCTTATTTATAGATGAGAATACAAGTAGACTTGAGTATGTTTGGATAAACTAGGGTGCATGTTTGTATGTGTACATGTGGTGAGAGACTATGTAGATATAGTAAAAGTATTACCAAATAAAGCACCCTGTGATCTGCGTAAGGTGTCCTGTAATGACTGGTTTACAGCCAAAAAAGGGCAAAACCTACTTGCAAAATGCATTAAAATACTATGAAAATGTCATCTGCCATTACGCTCTGTTAAAGTAATTATGCTACACACTGTAATATAAAAATAGGCAGGGTTACAGGGTGCAATTATTTTTGCCTTAGGCAGGAATGCACAAGAAAAGATGTGCTTCTTGGCCAAAGATGCTTGCTCCCAACTTAATTTTAGGAGCTGATCACAAGCACCTTAGAGGTGCTTGGGTACTGTGTCCCCAGTAGTCATGGAGGGACCCAGTCTATCAAGTTTGTCTCATTGTCTATGCACATATTAATGACATTGTTGAATCAGGATATGGGTCTCTAAATAAGGTTTTAGCAGCCTAAGTTTCTGTTAGAAAATTTTGGCATCTATAGGTAGGGAGCTGTGGGGGGAAATAAAAGGTTGCTTTGTACTTCGGCTTCTTACGAGTTTTATGACTGAATCCTATGAAACAGGTTTTCCATGGAAAAAAACATTTTGTATTTGTTTTTAGGTTTTCTTTCCTTCTGTCTATTTCTCCTTTTAATAATTGAAAACTACTGTTCATTATTTACATAAAACTGTCTCTCTTGGGTCTGCTTTCTGTAACCTTTCCCCTTGGAAGAATTCTAGGAATTTGCTGGCTTTCCTCAGGGGGATCCTGGCCGTGTTTTATCTGAGACTTCACGCTAGATAGTTGGTAAATTTTATGAAGTAACTTACTATGTTTAAATACTTGCATTTAACCTCTGCATAGACTTGCCATTTGAGCACATTTTGAGAAGTCATGTACGTAGGAAAATATGCGCTTTAATTCAACATTTAGCCTTCTTGGTAGCTGGCAGTAAATCTCCACATGCAAAATGGAGAGCCCCTTAGGAAAAAAAAAAAAAATCAAAAACCCTAAATGCCCTGAAAGCAAGGTATTTCAGCTGTTTTTCTAAGGCTCTGCTGCTTTCTCTTTCTCCTTTTTCTTTCTGACTTGTTCTCCCTTTTTTTTTTTTGTTTTTTTTTTTTTTTTTTTTTTTTTTGAAAACGAGGACGTGTCAGAACCAGAGGCCTCAAGAGCAGTATAAAATGACCCCGGCACAAACCTCCAGCATTCCTCATCCTCCCCTCTCCAGCTGCTACCAAGGCAGCACGCAGGCTTGGCTGCCGCCAGCACAAGCTCCCTGGCTCTCCCCCTTCCTCCTCCCCTCCCGCCCTTCTCCGCTTGCCAATACAGTCAGCACTGCTTCATATTAGGCACCGTTGCAATTATTTGAAATCTCGAGTACAAGAGCTGTCAGTGCGTTCCTTCGCCTCCTATCAGCTACTAGAGGGAAAGATGTGGGAGGGAGGGAGGGGCTTTCTTCAAAGTGTACAGGTTTTTCTTTAAGATGAATTGCTCAGCAGGTATTTTGTCTGGAGTATTCATATAGAAATTATTTGAAAGCCACCTGGACAACACGTGGGGTTCTTCAAGTCTAGATGGAATCATATTTCCTAGAGAGCATCCTGAATTATAGTGTCTCACAGATTCATTTTCTAACTCTCTCTTTCACGTCCATCTGCCATAGGATATTTCAAAGATGGTTTGGCTGCCATTGAGACTTGGAGATCTGATGCCACAATGAGGACTCACACACGGGGAGCCCCAAGTGTGTTTTTCATACACGCGGTTTGCTTTGCCTTTGCCTACGGCGCCAGGGAGGACCCGGACGCGATGGTTCCTTTTGTCAATGCCAACTATGACAGCTACCCCATGCTCTACTTCTCCAAAGGGGACGTGGAGGCTCTGCGTCTCCAGGCCGCCACCACGCACCAGCACATTGCGGCTCGTCTGATTGAGGCAGTGCAAACGATGCTGTCGAATCCCCTGGAGTACCTTCCTTCCTGGGACCCGAAGGAGTTCAGCGCTCGGTGGAATGAAATTTATGGCAACAACCTCGGGGCCCTGGCGATGTTCTGTGTGCTCTACCCCGAAAACATCGAGGCCATCAACATGGCCAAGGATTACATGGAGAGGATGGCGGCTCAGCCTAGTTGGTAGATTTTTGTCTTTTTTTTTTTTTAAGTTGTTCTTGCTGTATAAACTGCTTGCAGTTGGAGGAGTGAGTGGATGAGTGAATTGCTTAAATTATTTCAGTTGTTCTAACATTCACTTTAACAGTGACTAACTTGCTGAATGCATTTACCCTCATCTGGACCAGCAGTGACACACAGCTTTTCACCTTCACTGGACTTACCCTGATGCAAATTAATGCTGAAAAAAGGAGCGTCACTCTTTGTGTACCATCCTAATTGCTGTAAAGTAAAAAAAAAAAAATATCCCATACCACTCCCAATCAGAAGGCAGGGTTTCACATCTGATTTGTGGCAAGAAGTGCTAAAAGTGTTATTTTTTTAATCTCTTTTTTTCCAGACTCGTACATATCTTTTGGGTATTTCTTCCTTAGGAAGAATTCAGGAAAGGGAGACCTATGAAAAAGGTATAATTAGGTGTAGGTAAAAATGACACTCCTGAGTTTCTGCAGTCTGCTCTAACATCTGTCTGAGCTTCAGTTCAGACTTGCAGCTCCACTTGGCTGTATGGTTCTTGGGCCTCTCCTTAAGACATGCTAGGACATGATAAAGATAGCTGTCCATCTGATTACTGGAACCGCCTGAATAACTGGCATTTTGATGACCACCTCCTGGATTAACTTCACCTGGATGTGAGTTGTCCTCCATAAGTTACTCTGTCCTCACTGTGCCACAGTCTTTCTATGGGGACAGAAGTTAATGTTCTCACTCTACGAGTGAGTCTAGCAATTGACACCCCATGGTCTCTCTCCTTCTCCTCATCTTTCTTTTTCATACCCACCAGCAATTTATCTCCCTTTTTTTCTCAGGCAGACACATTTCCCCTACCCCCCTGCAGCAGTTGCCACCCGGTGCTCCTTGCAGACCGTGGCCCAGGGTTGCTGCCACTGTGAGGAAGTCAGAGTATGGAAACGTGGGCTTTGCCAGGACAGTGGCTTCTGCCCAGGGCAGCGAGCTGGAGCTGCGATGGGGCACCGCTCCCCTCTGTCACAGCTGCTGTCCTACAGCTCCGTGGTGGCAGAAGCTCAGCAGAAGTGTGAGTCAGGTTTCAAGTCAGCACAGGAAGAAGCATTAGCTGTTCAAGCAGTATTCATTGCTCAAACTACTATTCCTTACCTTCTTTGGGTTAAGACCAACTAGTAGTGTCCTATAAACGGCATCCATCTATGGACTGTCATTGGAATTGTGTTGGATTTGAGCTAGCGTAACTTGGGATCCATATCCTCCTGATGGGCATGATTTAAAAGGCGTTACAGTGTTGGGGTTCCCCTATACTAAGTATTAAAGTGGTGAATGCCACAGAAATACAGGAACTAGAACAAAAGAAGTGGTGGGAGAGAGAAGGGACACACTGGGATTAAGTTGCTTGCATGTCACAGAAGAGAGGACACATGGGAGTTGGGAAGAAAAGTATTGGCACAACAGGATGGTGGTAATTTCCAAAATCTTCCACTGAAGCATAGCAATACAAAGCTTCAGTCTTACTTACCTCCAGAGGCAGTCTGTGTTTCTCCTGGCACGCTAGCAGAGGGATAGAGCTGCACAGACGTGAATCCAAGGACGTGTAACCACCTCCAACAGGACCTATGGACTGCTCCAAAGTCAACACCTTCCTCCCTAGTTTCATTGTTCGCACTCTTTCTTAACTTGCTTTGGGTAGTGTAAACACATAGTTACATGGCCATCTGTTTTAATGGAATAAGAAAGAGGAGCAAGTAATATTTTGAGTAGTGAAACATTGGTGTCTGTCTTTCTCTGTTTCCTGCGCCTCACTCAGTCTCAATAACCTCATTTCAGTTCCTTGTGTCCTGTGATTCCTGCCCTGGATTAATTGTGGTTCCTCTGTCCCTTGCCATAATGCTCTGTTTTGTCCCAGCTGACCAGATATCAATCAGAACTGAGCAGATATCCTATTCCCACTTGGCTTTGATGATATTTACCTCCCCCAAACTACTGTTTTTCTCAAGCAAGTATCTTGCATTACCTCGGTGAAAGAGAAGCCATGCTTTTCCCATCTTTCCCTTCTGATGTAGACATGTCATTCAGCAAACGATCAAGGTTTGATCAAGGTTTAATCAAGGTTCTCTGCTTTGCAGAAGTGGGTGCAATGTGCTTAGTAGGGGAAGTACAGAAGGAGGAAATCAGAAACACAGGCGATAGGGCTGGGGTGAGCTGCCCTTTGTATAACCTCCAACCGGCCAGCTTTTCAAATGCTGTGACAGAAATATCGATCTGGTTTCCATTTTTGTTTTTCCTCTGAGAACTTACGTCTGAATGCTGTCAACATGAGTTCACACTATAGCTCCATCAGCGATGGCAGTAATATAGACCCCTCTGCCTTGTCCAACAGTGGTTTTCAGGAAACTGTAGGAATGTAACATCTCTGAGGCATGTAATGCTCTGTCTGGCTTTGCTCAAGTAGGTTGGCAGGTTCAGAAGCTGGGGTGGACAGACAGGTTACGTAAATCTGTTTTTCCTAAGAAACTCAATTAAAAAGTACCAGAAAACATTACTGCACACACTTCTCCACTTAGGATAAGACTAGGAGAACAAACATGGCAAATAGGAGAGTTGTGGCCTGAGCGCTCCTAGCAGGCATTTAGATGTTATGGCATCTAAAGCAGTGCGTGAGACTGTACGTGAACTGTTCTGGCAATGTCACAGTAATGGAATTTAAAAAAAAAAAATGTTGACTAGTCTATTTAGGTCTGTTTCGTTTCCCTCGGACTTTGGGGAAATTATCATTCTGGGTGATATATTACGAATGCTATCCTTCTTAAATGATTTGAGGGCACACGTGTTCTGATCATGAGGGTGGAAAGAAGGAGCGGTTTTGATGTTGCCCAAGTTTGGAGCCTTGAATTGAATGTTAGGAGACTCATCTGCCAAAACTTCTTATGTCATCAGTAAAGAGGGCTTGTCCAGAGAGGTATCAGTAAGATAAGTACATCGGAGGAACTTTTGTCTCCCTAGACTTCCTCTGTAACGTAGGTGGCTAGACTGCCATGTAAATTGCCTGAAAAACGTCTTATTATCACTGACAGATTCATCAACATGTGCTGGAAAGTTAAATCTGGTGGTCATATAGATTCCTTGTTGGCAGCTTGATTCTTTCAACAGTATAAACTGGATTTCTTTTGACTTCTACTGATATGGCATTGACTCTAAAATAGCTCTAGAATTTAAAAAAAAAATCTAGGTGGATGAGTTTCCTTTAATTTTTGTAGCAATATTAAATAAAATTTAAGCCTTACCAGAAAACAAAAGTGTATTTTGGTAGTGTGTGCAGTAGTTGGATAAAATAAATATAGTTTAAAATGTCACTGGTTATTTGTCCCAGAATGCCAGGAGATTAAGGAGACTGACATTTTAAATTTCATCTTTACATTAGCGAGAATCCTCAATAGTCCAAATATGGTTCAATATCTCAGGATACAATTATGAGAAAGTCTACTGATAATTGGTACATGCATGGAAGGGGCACATAATTAAGCACTTTTGTCTTTTCTCATCTATTACAATAGTCATTTTATATCACATAATAAAGTACACCCTTAATTGAGTTCCCATTCAAGTAGGCTAACAAAGCTTGAGCCGTTTGTCATAACAACCGATGTTGATAGGCATGCTGCTCATAACAGAGCATCCATAATTGCTACATCCTGGAGTAGGTTTACATTTTAAAATAAACAAAGGGGCAATGGCTAATAGCTAACTATAACAATCACAGAAAATAATATGGGAACAGACAGCGTTTTGGAGGCTAGCAAGAGCAGGGAAATGTAGTGCATTAATATTTCAATAAAAATAGATGAACTTTAATGGTTTTGCTTGTAAAGTTAAAAGCTAGTGTTAAATAACTCGCTTGGTTTTCCTGGGATTTGATATCTAGATGCTGTCTAAAATCTTAGGGAAAGTTTGTCCTTATATTTAAGCCGTATTATCTTATTTTACAGAGAACAGAGGATATAGATGCGTTTTCTGGCATTTTATCTCTGACTGGCCCCTAGAGCACTCCCCACCAGAAGTGCGTTTTTGGCCAAGGGGATCTGTACTCGTGATGCTTTCCATATGCCGCCTCGGCCCGTTCCCGCACTGAGCGGAGTGATGTAATCGGAGTCACACATCGTGCAGAAATAAGAGTCCAGTCACATTCTGTGTTTTGGACAAAGCAGTGAAAAACTCTCTTCTTTACGAAGCCCGCCTTATAAACAAATGCCTTAGAAGTTCACAAATTCTGCACCCTTCTTACAGCAGGAGAGACGTCCCCATTTGCAATTGCCAGACAAGAGATTTCTGTATTTTTTTTTTTTTTTGCACATAGTTGCCGCACCGTTTTTAAAGACAAGTATGTTACCAATGTGCAGTAAGGTGTGGGATTTGACAGTAAGCCTGGCTCTGTGGGTTTCATAGGGGAGATAATTACTGTCGAGCACGTGCAAACATTCCAAGGAAATAGCAGTGAGTAAGGAGCAGCTAACCGGAGTCTTCGGCATAACAAATCTGTGACCTTTCTGCTATTTCTTATTAACCAGCAATCCTATAGCCTTCTGTTAGTCCCTGTTTATTAAAAGTATTGGAACATGCTATAGGACCGTTGCTGTTAGTATCCAGATAGCGCTTGGTGTTGAACAATATGGATTACAAAGTAAAAATATATGAATATAAATAATTAAATGTGTAGATAAATGTATAACTAAAATAAATTCACATGTGCCGAGTTGAAATAAAGCGAGTCTCTGTGCTGACACCACAAATTTAGAACATCTGTTTGACGCCCAATAATCAACCAGCAGTCACATTCAAAGAAAACTTAGGAGGGTTTTATAAGACTGCAGCATAGAAGTTAGCATAAAAGAAGCTTGGGGGATGCTGAGATAGTCTCCTACAGGGAGGAAGAAAAAGAAGAGGAAGGGTAGGAGGATGAATTTGGTATCTGGAATATATATTATATTAGTAAGTGAAACATCAAACCCTCATGCTGTTTTTATCTTTTTCATATGTAGCATTTAAAAAGAGAAATTGTGCATGACTGTGAAATTAAATGGCTAGCTGGATTTTGAAGAGTTTCTTTTATACCTTCTTTTTTAATTGACAGGATCTCTAGGAGATAAATTAGCGCTGAGGTTCTGTGGTAGCTACAGGGAGCTCACTTTGTGGCGTGCCTGGTATAAAAATTTGCTACAACAAGAGCTAGAGGTAATCTGTTGAAATAGTAACATAACTAAATTTCTGTGTCTGCTTAATATGGCACTGAGAACTACTAAAACAGACTCAGTTCTTGTTTATTAATGTGTCAACACAGAAGGATCATGACTGATACTAAGAGCAAGCCCAGCGTGAAAAGGACTCTCTTGTGATCAAAGCCAAAAACGAGAGAAGAGGATCTGAAAGAAGCTGTAGCGCGGCAGAACGATGATTATAGACCTATGGGGAAACAGAGAGAAAGAGGAAAGAAAGTATATGAAGGTTTCCAAAGGAGTAAAGTTTTAGTTGCCTCCTCAACACCTAAGCAGTACAACCCTACTTTTATAGTAAGCTCTTAAAGCTTCTGAAAAACGTTGTCTGTATGTTGCCTTTTTTTCCATATTGATATGAATGTAGCCCTTTACATTTAACGACTCCTTTGCCTGCCTTCCTGTGAACTGAGCTGCAATGAACACGAGCATGTCAGAGTGGCTGCTGCTGAAACACGACTGGCAAAGAGATAGGGGCAAACTTGTCATGTTTTACCTTAGACGCCGGAAATATAAATCATCAATTTTTCAAGGACGTTTTTTATTCTGAACATTTTTGTTGTTGCGAATGACCGAGCACTTAGGTTGTGCAGTTCATGGGGTTTTTGTTTTGGCAGCCAACCAGAGAAATGTGTAAAGGGTGAAAGCTAAGAGGTTGTTTTGGATGAAACAGATTTTTTCAAGGATTTTCCTTTTTTCTTTCCAAAACAAAAATTGGAGGATATTGTTCCATTAGTGAAGAAAATATTCCATTTGAGCACAAGAAAATATTTTGGAGGCTTTGTAAGAAAAATACTGAAAATTGAGCCTAGTTTATAAAATAAATGTTGGTGGTCTCATTCCCCTTGGTAGGTATACTCCCTCTTGGCATGTATACTCCCTCTTGCCACGGAAGAATATTTCTCTCCTTTGCCTGATGGGAGATTTAAAGCTGTATCTCCATCCCCCAGAAGTGGGTCAGAACAATAGGAAGGGTCTGTGGAGTGCCAGCATATGGGCATTGGCATTGGCCTTGGGAAGACTATACAATTACGCAATCAATTTCAGGATCAAGAGGTCAGCTGGCCCCATTACATGCCACATTTACATCCATGCTTGACATTTAATGTGCATTAAACTCAACCATGCTGTTAGCTAGCTACCATGTCTAAGATCGATTGCGTTGAAATGCACTAGAGGGCTGTCCTTAAACTAATTTTCACCTGTAAGCCTTTAGAAAAGAGCCCTGACTCAGTTCCTTTGCATCCACCTAGTGAGAGTGAGAGGTTCAGTACTGAGGAGGGAGCACTGGCATGCTTCCTTCAGTCATTAGCTTAATCTGCCCTCAACCTCCAAGAGTTATTCTGCAGTAAGTAATTTGTCATGGGAAAGTTTGGAGCATTAAACTTCAGGATGTGGATTACTTGTGTAATATATGTGTCAGGATGTGCTTAATGCTTCATTTTGCACGCAGTGATGCCATATTACTTACTGACATAGAGGCTAGAAATCAGACCTCACGCTGTCTGGAAGGGTATTCTATTTCTCAAGTTAGTGTTACTTTCCTATTTACTTCAACTTGTTTTTAAGAACTGGATACAAAGTGAAGGAAAGGCGATTCTAAACATCCCACCGGCCATGATCAGGGAACTCACTCAAGGAGGAAAGTTTGATTTAAATCCTGCCTTGAAGTGGGCAGACAGTGGTTTTTCCCTCTTGGCTTATATTCCTTAGAGAAATGCTAATGCTTCTGGTTTCAGTAAGGAGTAGTTATTAGTAGAGAGAAATGAGGGAAAAATACAGAAAACCATTTCTACTGAGAGAAGAGACATTGGTAGCATTAGGAATGTTGTCAAGAAATGGAGAGGTTGTGGTAATCTTACCACAATTTTTCTTGTTGTTTCTGTTGTTGTTGTTGATAATGATTTTTACTTCCCATCCAAAAGTTTATACAATTAGTATAGTTATTTAGAGCACGGAATCGCATTTAGTGAAGGTGGTATGTACACTCTTAGCCTTGGACACTGCAGTGCATGCATGATGGCTCTTGACATCATAAATTGATGACTGAAGAACTGGGTCTTAACCCCCCCTTCAGATTCATTGTTCATTGTAGAAGGTGGCAAATCTAAAACAGATAACCACGTTGCATCATGCTAAAATTCTCAACACGTGTAGGAAAACCATACTAATTATCCATAATACCAACCTTATCCATGATATCTTTATTTCTCCAGTTTCTTCATGGAGGATTTATATCAAACCCTAAATGTTTAAAATGAAGTAACAAAAATATTTTCTATGACACAGATGAAGAGAACTTAAAAGAACACCCCAGGCATGTATTTGTCCTGTGCCACTCACAGAATTTGTCCAGACAGCAGTTCTTTGTGCAGAATGATGCATATGGCTGTGGATGTTTATGGAGTTTGATCATTAGGCAGCAAACCCATTCAGCACTTTTTGCTCTTTTATAAACCTTCTCAAGTTGCTAGATAGGCACCTCTTCCAAATACAGGTATAGGTATATAAGTGTAAAAAAAATAATAATTTTTTTGGTACTTTCTATGTACGGATGCATTTATGGCTTAGCTGTTATTTTAAAATATGTTTTAAGAATTTTTGGAACAGTTGCCTTTGCTAAAAGTGCTTATGTTTGCAACTAAGTAGTTGCTCTATATTAAAGAATCCATTATAGATATTTTTAGTTACTTTGGATTCTTTTTTTGTAACATCTGATACCTTTAAGAGACCGAAAAGGCTAATGCAGCATTGAGGTAAAGGTTACTTGCTGTCTTCAGACACAGTTAATTGCTAAGCCGAGGTTCATACTGTCTGATGTTAAGTTTTACTCCTGAGAGGCTTAGAAAATAGCTGTTTTCCAGTGCAAAGCGTTGGCATGTTTTTACCTATCTTTATTTGGATGTGTGTATTTACACACAACTTCTCTTTAATATTTCAGAGCAGGGTAGTTAATAGGTAGCCCTGAAAACTCTTTTTTCACATAATATGTTCAGTGCAGGCCTATGGTACCGTGTATTCCCACGGTTTATCAGCCAGGCTGTTTACCAAATCTGACACTGGAGATCCATTTGAAAAATGAGAGCGTAATTTAGATACAAAAAGCATTTAATGCTTGCTACTTGACCATTCTTCTTGTGAATCATGATCCACATTGTTTGGTGTACATTGCTTGGTTCCATTGAAATTCAATTAATGGAGGTGCACTGATTTATATCAGCTGAAGAGTTATTACTTCAAGAGAGCTTCATTTTAAGAACACGTTGACTGTGGGTTTGTATGTTTAGAAATGAGGGTCTTTAAATCGTTATCTTTAATTTTCTCTATTACTTGTGTGCATCTCCTCTTAAATTCTATACAAGACTTACTATACAGAATTGCAATTTGAGGGAAGTCGTGACAAAATTACTTCATCTAATCTGAGGTGGATAACTATGCCAGTATGTAGGCTTGGGATGCCTAGCATAAGGTTTTTTACACTGAAGGTTGTTTTTTTTTTTTTTCTGAAGAAGTCAACAACATAAATACAGTCATAACCAATCGATTTAGCACTTCCCATGTAGAAGAGTGCTTTCTATTTTATCAGACATGGTGCTACAGAGACTAATGTATGCTCTTATACTATAGAATTTGATGCAGTATTGCATTTGAAACCAAACATAAAGTTAGCATACATCTTAGCAATGAAAGTTACAATAAATCAGTTCCACTGTCAAATCCCATTTAAGATGAAGTCAGGTAAAGATCATTAAATAGCTTTAAGCACATTCTAATTAGCAATTTGTGCGTTGTTGTAAGGATACTGAACTTTGAATTAAATGTTTTAAATTAACTCAAATTCTTTCACTGTTCTTTTCTTCCCCCCTAATGTATAGCTTAGCCTCAATCACTTTGTAATTGTTCCAGGCAGAGGCCTTTAAAGTGATATTTCCTGTACCCATTTGAACTCTGATTTCTGAATGTGCAAAGGTTTAGTGAAAAGCAAAACTAAAAATACTTTGGAAATTAGGATTCATGATATAGCTGGTCAAAGGTATGTTCCTGTGCCAAAGGATTTCTGACAGCAGTCACGGTGCCAGGGTGTTGCATATAACCGGCATAGAATGCAACTTTACTTTTACATATAGGACTAAGCATTTTAAGAGCTTTTTCAATGATAAGGAAAGATGAAAAAGCAGAAATAGAGATGCGGAGAATTAATTGAGATTGACAAATAACCAGTTAACTGAGATTTTCAATTTTTGTGCCTCAGTGACACAGTATAAATAAATCTGAAGAGTCAGAAGAGTTGCTTGCCCAGTTCAGCTACTTTTTCTTCCAGTTTATCTGGAAATAAGGAAAGAGTGAGCATCTGGGAAAAGCACGTAAATGTTTTGCCTTACAGGTCTGTAATTTTTTGCACAACAATTAAGTGAAAACGTAATTAAGAAATTCTACTATACCTGGCTGGAAGTCTTCACTGATAAGTTTAAAGTTTGAACCAGGAAAAAAACAAGAGAGAAATGTTCCCGACATCGACCGCAGAGAATAGCATGTGAATGTGGAAAAGATGAGTAGTAAATTACTAGAACTTTTTTCCTGATGCTTTGACAGTTATTTGGTACCACACTTATAGCTGCCTGTCTTAATATTGTTCACAACCGTTTTCTGTCAATGCCTGTCTGTTAACCAAGAAACAAAATCGTGCAAACGAAATAATCTAGCCCAATAAAAACCCTGGTTCAAAAAAACAGGTCAAAACCTGCTGCTCAATGCTGAATGCATTCATGTATTTAATTTAAAATCTGTGAGATAAAGATTTCATTTAAAAAAAGGAAAAATGAATGTATAACTTCACTCAGCAGAAGATGGGATTGAAGCTGAGAGAAGGTGAACACTTAAAACTGTTGGAAATTCAGCTAATCAAAAAGCCTACAGAGGCTTTCTTTGCATACAGGTATGAATATGCCAAGTTTGTTTGAGTGCTTCCAATGATGTTGGATATACAAAATTAAAGGTCATTTTTCTCACTTGCACATGTAGTGTTTTACCATAGTTGCAGTGCCCTAGGCTGATGGTCATAATTTCTATATGTGGTTCATTCATGCATTTTGAATGCAAATAAATGCTCCTATAGCAGAATGAGGATTTTTTTTAAATCTTGCTCTTTTGGTATTTTTTCTCATCTGTTTGTTCACACTACTGCTTACACAAATTAAGATGAAATCATATTTATAGAGTCATAGAATAGCTGAGGCTGGAAGGTGCACGTCTTCAGGAGCACAACACAGTTTCCACTGATTGCAGTAGGACACTCTCATCTCAACAATTTAAAATTCATTTCTGTAATAAGAAATATATTGCAAAGAAAGTGAAAGAAGAGAACAACCATGAAAGCAACTGATGATTGTTCAGTTTATCAAAGATTTTTTTTCACTATGTATTCCTTCACATTTCCTTTTCTGTAGAACCGCGGCCTGAAAGTACTGTCAGTAGTGCAAAACTAAAGTCTTTGATACACAATATATGCTTGATTTAAGAGAAATACTTGTTCCACACTACCCCCACCTCCATTATGAATTTTCTTGGTACAGATTTACTATTTTGGTAAGTTCAATGTAATCATTGGATACAAGCAGGTAGTTCCTAGAAAATAATTTTGAGTAGTGGCACCATTTTACCTCTATTTCATGTTAAACACAGTTTTTTTAATGCTATTAAGTATGTTAATTTGAACTGTAGTCATGAAAGTAAATTTCATCATCTCTACTTCTATTCTTGAATGCATTTGGGAAATGAAGAAACAGCATAGTGAGTTATTTTATTATACTCGCTTTAAAGACAACTTCAGTCCCATAGCCACCATTCAGGAATTTATCAACATTTGGCTACTTTGGAAAAGAAAATGGTTGTTACAGATTTGTGGAGGAGTATAAACTATGGGATATTACTTTCTCACAAAAATATTGTGAATCTTGTTTCAGATACATAGATTCCATTTCTGTACAATCAATATTCTGCATATCTGTTTCTCCTAGCAAAACCCAGACTATTGTAAGCACTGTTTTAATATTTAACAACTTAATCTTTCTAATAAAATCAATGAGCTTTGAAGGTTAACGTTGTCCATGCTTAGGAAAGAAAGAAAATGGTCTCAGAGACTTGGTAAGTAGCTTACTACTGTGTTAAAATTCAACCTGAATTGCCTAACTTCAGAGACATTAAGTCATACACACCTCAGTACAGTAATGGAGAAAAATAAGTAGGTGAAACTCAATTAATTGGCATCTTTCTTTATTGACAGGCTAGTGAAGGATGCCCCGTGGGATGAGGTCCCTCTTGCTCACTCCTTAGTTGGTTTTGCCACTGCGTATGACTTCTTGTACAGCTATCTTAGCAAGATTCAACAGGAGAGATTTCTTGAGGTAATTGCCAATGCCTCGGGATATATGTACGAAACATCATACAGACGTGGATGGGGCTTCCAGTACCTCCACAACCACCAGCCTACCAACTGTGTGGCCCTGCTGGCTGGAAGCCTGGTTCTGATGAATCAAGGTATGTGCTAAACCATAGGAACATTTTTCTGAAGTGTATCAACTCAATCAGCCATTTATGCACCAAAGTTCAGGAACTGATAGAAATGCTTCTGAGAGTACAGCAGTATTGGGTTTGTTCTTTTGCTGCTTAGAAAAAATTAATTTACTGAATAGAACAAAAGTCTGTGGGCAGATGTACAAGGTATAATATATATGCATATATACCTCTGTATATAAATTCAGTTATCATCTAAGTGATTCTGAAATTCTTACCTCACTGTTTGCAAGAATTAAAAATCCCCTTGTGTCTAGTCTGTCCAGTTCAGATTTACAGACAGGGTCTTTCAGGGTAGATTATCAGTAAAGAACAGTACACTTGGTCTCCTTACACATCGCATAGAGAAGGTCAGCAGTCAGAAACACCCTGTGCTCTGAGCTGGGAGCTACACAACAGGATAACCTGGAATTTCATCCAAGACTTATGTCCTGTCTCCCTGGGGGGGGATGCAAGGGTGTAACTTTATCCACCCAAAGGCCACAGCTCAGGACCTTTCTTTCCAGCATCCTTTCCTATGGAGATGAACAGGGCTTTACCTTTCTCCCTCTGAACTATGCCCTTGCACCCCACAACCTTCATCCTAGAGGTGTCTGTGCCAGGTGTCATCTCCTTTGCTTTGGGGACTTAAACCTGTCCTTCCCAGTTCCCAGGTGAATAACCCCCCCAGTTGCCTGGGGGCTATCCCTCTCCTCCTGTCTAAGCGATACACAATGTAAACGAGAATGCAAGTCATGGAGTCAGAGGGATAGAGCAGATAAGAAATCCTGACTTTAAACCCCAGTGGTACTTCAGCTGAGAGGTCGAAGTCATGGAGCCAGCTCCTACTTTTATAAGAATGTGTCACTATTTTATCAAGTGATTATTTAATATGTACTAGAAGTATTTTGAAAACGTGATGCCCGATTGAACTACTTACTTGCTGCAAGTCAAGGAAAATCTAGTTTCTGGATGCTGATGGCATTGCCAAGTGGTACAGCCCTGCCAAGCAAAGGCACATCTGCACATCGCTGGAGCTTTCAGATGCCCAAAGAAGCGTGACAAAAAACCGTGGCACCTACTGTGTTTGGGGGGGTCATCTTTTTGTTAAGTGTTTGTCAAAACAAGTGCATTCACTGATGTGCATACGCTGAAAAGCAGCAAGAGTATGTGTGGAAGTTATTCCCTTTCCTCCTATCTTGCCTTTCACAAATTGAAGACTCAGATCATGTTTATTCAGAGGGTTTTGCTAAAGTCCTCATAATTCCATCCTTCCCCGAGCCTCCGTTGTTACAAAAAGCTGACAGTTTGCAAGATGACTCTGCTTTTCGTTAGTATAGACCATAAGTATGCTTTGTGCCAAACAATGGTAACATCACAAATAAAGTTGGGCAATATTTCTTTCACCAAAGGTTGGTGGGGTTTGTGGGGGGTTTTTCAGGGGGGGAAGCAAATTCAGCAACACTTGAGCAATTTGAAAATTTGTACTGATATTTCAAATGAAAATAGGTCAAAACATCCAGACTCTGTATTTTAAATTAAAATTCTGTTGTTTTCAATAGAGAGCAACTTTATTTTTAAAAAATTGAAATTTAAATGAAGTTTTTCTGTTGGTCTAAAATTTAAAAAAAAAAGTTTTCTTAAAAATTCACATTCCAAGATGAAAGGCTTTTTCTGAAGGAGAAAAAAAAAAAGGGAGGGAGAAAAGGAGTAAACATACTGTTCTCCCTGTATCAGATGCATAGCAATTGCAAATGGTATATCCCAGTGTAGACCTTTCTTCCAAAAGGTTTAAATTTCAACTAATAATTTTAAACGCTATTCAGCTATTGAAGCATGCAGAGACTAAATAGCCAGCTTAAAAATATGTAAACATTGTCATAGGACTGAAAAATGAAACTAATTGAAATGAATTCTAGGCACACACGTATACTGAAGTCTTTGCAGTTAAAATAAACACTCAGATATTCAAAAAAGAAACTTGAGTAAGGCCTAATTTGATATAGATACTGCTAATTTTAGGTGAGATTTCTTCTGCTTTTTTTTGTAGCCTGACAGAGTGTTGAGTCTCTTACTTTTTATTCTAATGTATTATTATTCTTTTAATATACTACAAGTATAGGGTTATAGCATAGATATAAACTAAGTAAACAGAACATACATGCATTACAATGGTAAATGCACTGTGCTGAACCATGGAAAACAGCATTCTTGCTAGTGCAGTAGTCAAAAGCTAGCTATTGTGGCTGTTAATGTCACAAGGGAAAACAAGGGTGGAAGCATTTGGGATTTTATTCGGACAGACCGCTGTGCTGCCAACTCCATCAGAGTAATGAAGTAGTGTCAAGATAGCTGTGAGCAAAGTAGAAGTGAGTAGCACCACCTGCCCCTGTTGCTCAGGCCTGCCCCATCGTATTTATCTCTTCAGCCAGCGGATAAAAATACCATGTTAAATTCAGGTTGTCTGTTTAACTTAGACATTGCAATTTTTTTTCTCTCTGTTAACCGAGCAGGATTTGGCAGCATTGACTAGCGGGAAGTCTGAATTGCTCATCATTCTGCTGAGCATAAATACAGTAATTGCGGCAATGACATGAAACAGCCTTAGTAGCGGGTTTGAATGTAGCTCATACTTGCTTAGCCTGGTACGTGCATTTCATTCAGCAGGCACCGCTTCACCACGTGCTGGGCTGTAATGTATGCCAGCTGGGCTCTGCTATACGGTGGAAATAAGTCTGGTTAAATCTGCGTCCAGACACTTTGAGTTGGGTAGACGCTAAGTTGTCATATAGAAGCGGAAGGCAGTTGGTTTCTGTTTAGTCCTACCTCTCTTGCCAGTGAATCCAAAAGAAAATAAGAGAAGGCACGTAGCCCTTCCTCTGCTGGGATCCACATGCTGCCTTCTGCAGTACATAAATGCAGTGCTGAGGCTCTCGTGCTTGTGCTTGTTCCTTGGTGAAGGCAGACAAGCCCTGAGAAGGTCTTCTTGCAACCTCTTCCCAGCTCTTGATTTGTGCAGAACAGAACAAAATAGTAGGATCTCTGAAAGTCTTTTCGTTAGAAGAAATATAACTGTTTAGGGCTTCTGTATGTGGAGGTTGAAACTTGACCTAGTTGGAAGATTAATTTTATTCTGGAATTGAGGAATCTGCATTTGGAATTAACCATGCAAAACTTTTCCAAAATAACTTCTATTTGGATAACCCTTTAGGTTGTACAATAAAATGAAAATGTAAGTAGAACGGAGTATGTCTTAAAATAGAACATGTATTAGTAAAATGTCAATTAACTGCAGTTCAAATGTGAACTTCTTTGTATTTTTAAACTCTGAGGATCTCCTTACCACGCTGGTGATCATGCCAGTGAAAAATGACTGATTAGAATATTTGCATTATTGGAGCCCTCTAGTGGGGACCCTAAGTCTGTTTTCATACAGCTTTAATTTGAAATACAATAGTCTTGGCGTGGCTCTTCCCTTTTTGCATGTCCTGAATGCATTAAGGAAATTTTCCCTTTAAGATGGAAAGCATAATCCCACATTATTAGCAAAAGGTGTTTGATAGATTTTTCCCTGCTCATGTGACCTTGCTTTGCTGTGTATAAATATAGTGTTTTATTTTTCACCCTAGAACTACAGGGATGCTGCAGTGCTAGTTCGTATTGTAGAGCGCCGGATTGCAGATTTCTCGCTGTAAAGGTTCACACTGTGGGAGTACAGATGACATAATCTGTGTTCTATGGTGTTGTAATTAGATTTGCCAACATCTCTTTTTTTCAGGCTACCTTCAGGAAGCTTACTTGTGGACCAAGCAAGTGTTGGCAATCATGGAGAAGTCAGTAGTCCTGCTGCAGGAGGTCACAGATGGCTCCCTCTATGAAGGGGTGGCTTACGGCAGCTACACGACCAGATCGCTGTTTCAGTACATGTTTCTTGTCCAAAGGCACTTTGATATCAATCACTTCAGCCACCCCTGGCTCAAGCAGCACTTTGCATTTATGTACCGGACTGTCCTGCCAGGTAGGTCATTGGGGTGAATGAAGATTAATCTTCTAATTCTTGAAGCAGCAGTAAATTTCATACTTGAAGTGGGCCATTTTTAAATAACATTGTACTTGGATTTTTTTTAAATAACCTTTTCCTTGGATTTTACCTTCATCATCCATCGAAACAGTGACATCCTTGTTTATCACTGTGTATTAAAAATCATTGTTTATTGAACTCTGGCTTTTAAAACCAGTCAGGGAACATCATTTGGGAGAAAAAGCCACGGTTCAGAATTTTATTTCTGGTTTTCAGAGTTTGAAACAGACCTGTTTCTTGGGGTTTTCCATTTGAAAAATAATATTATCCGAGATTCTTACTGATTTTTTCCTTTGCCAAAAATCACTAAAATACTAGGTGAAAGGAATAGAAAATTATGAAGTCATGGTAAAAGTATCAACAAAGTATAGGAAAGTTTTATATGATCACCAGTTTTCCACAAAACATTGAAATAGATTTTTATACCATTTTTATTAAAATATTTTTAATATGGAAATTGTAATTGACTCAAAGGATAGGTTTCATCACTAATGGGTCAATTTTGCAGACTTTTTAATGTTTCTGTTCTTTTGCTGGATCTGTCTGGTCTCTCACAGTGTGTTTTAGCATCTCTGATTTGAAGTCCTAGTCGTGACTGAAAGATGGAGATGTACAAAACCAAAACCAGTTATCAGTTAACAAATATTGCTGACCCCTTCTAGCTTTCAAAAGAGATTTAGTTTCAGGCAGCCTTGCAAGCTTTTGATAATGGTTTTCTGTTGCTTATTTGCAGGACAATTCATTAGGAACTTAGATTGCTCAAATTCCTGGTTGAAAAGACGGTGATAACTTCATCGGCTATAAGAACCCCAGATCTAGCCATGTATGTAAGGGGGGCTGAGCGCAGCTTTGGCATGCCAGCGTAGGCATGTATGGAATTGCGTTGACTCCATGTGAGACCTCAGGCATCTTCTGGGGAGAGGTTCCTAAGACCAAACTGAACTCATGCTAGCTGTTTCAGGGTGAAGCTGATTTTTTTTTTTTTTCCTTGGGGGAACCTCTGTTTTCTTGCTTTAGAGAGTTTGGATTGACATAGGAAAAGTGAAAGCTGTAAAGAGAAAGTTACCTTTGCCAGATTTGACTGAGGAGAGGAAGTGGATGGGACATTGCTTCTTACATTTTTTGTAGTACTTTGACTGTCTGTAGCCCACAGCCAAAGAAGAAAGGTGAGTATTCAGGTTAGCTACAGCAGAAGGAAACGGCTCCTGTGTAACCTGTTTATGGCTCATTTACAAGTAGGTCTATAAACATTTGAAAAGGCTGTTTCTGTTTGTGTCTGTCTGTACTGCTTGGCTTCACCGTCATGCTCTACAAACGCATCTTTGTACGTTTATTTGTTCTTTCTTACATTCCTTTTCACTTTTTCCCAAGGGTTTCAGAGAACTGTGGCCATCGCGGATTCCAACTATAACTGGTTCTACGGGCCAGAGAGCCAGCTGGTGTTTCTCGACAAATTTGTCATGCGCAACGGCAGCGGGAACTGGTTGGCAGAGCAGATCAGAAGGAACCGAGTGGTGGAGGGTCCGGGGACACCATCCAAAGGGCAGAGGTGGTGCACCCTCCACACTGAATTTCTCTGGTATGAAAGGGAATGAGTGGGCTCAAAAGGAACCTGACAGCTGTTTGCTATTAGTGATAATCCATTATCTTTAGATTTGTATTGTAGAAGCAGAGATCAGGCTGGCCATGTGTGACCCAGAGAGTCATTAAGCTCAGAACTTCTTCACTTGGCATAGATGGACAGTATGTGTTGCTACAGGGAACACCTTGGTCTTGTCCTGCGTCTGCTTTTGTGTTTTCCTTCCGTTGTCTATTGCTTTTATAGAATACAAGCAGTTCCAAAAGGACTGAAACTTTGCCTGCATGTATTCTTCAGTTTATTTGGTCTATTCTAATGGTTTTTAATCCCGTTGTGTTCTTTAATAATTAATTAGGTGAATATTTAAAGCATAGTTTCCTTTAAAAGCTATAAGTAATGATACAAGCTTTCTTTTAAAAGCTAAAGTAATGTAAGCAGTAAAGCTACTATTAGTTGTTTTTGCACACTAATTTGCCAGATATGCTTAGAAAAAATATCATGATAGATGATTAGATCGTTATTTTCCATGTAATTTACAGCTCTCCTAACTTGTATGTCAATCTTCTAAAGGTGAGAAATTAAAGAACCCAAGAGGCTTTAGATATACATATAAATTCCCTCAGTCTGTGGAGAGAACAAGTACATTTTCAAGGAGTCAGTGTAGCTCTATTTCTCTCTCTTACAAGAAAAATATTATTGAATATATATTGTTTTGCATTTATGATATGCACTTTAGAACGCATGTTTATTAGGCTCCAAGCACCCTTCATCTTGTTATTTGCAAAATACAGAAAGTGTCCTCTACAACCCCATTGCATCGTTCTTTTCTCATGCGTCTCCATGGAAATCTTGGGAATTTATACTTAGAAAATTCTTTTTGATGTCAAAGGGAAAGAAATTTTTTAAGAGCACATGAGGAAAAAAACAAAAAGGAAAAAAATTATCTGAATATTCCAACAATTGCCTTTTCCCTGTGCTGCAGTGTTGCTCTTGTGATGAGCATGTCCACTTGCATTAGAGTCTCAGGAAAGAGGTCTGCTTTTAGGGGAATCTCCATCAAGGACCACTAGATATAGAGCAGGCTCCTGGCACTGGCTGGAATTACCCGAAGCTGTATGCAAGACATGAGCTGTGATTGTCTAGGGCTTGCCAGAGGCTCCTGGTTAGCTGTAGAGAATAAATCTGATGAGGAACCATCTAACAGAAATATTACTGCAGTTAATGATGGTTTTGTTTATTTTGGTTGCTTAAAAACAATGCCAGAAGGTTAGGTTTTGTTTTCCCTGGTTGTTGGTTTTTTGTTTGTTTTAACTCTTGTAGATCAAATGAAACAAAAATTATAAGCATTGTAACCTTTTCTGGAATTAAGACCTCTTTTTAAACTGAATGTCTTGTATCTTACAATTTATACAAGAAAGCCATGCAGATTTTTCTTCAGCCTAGTTGGAGAAGGAAACTAACATACACTAAGTGATATAAATCATTATCCTTTACAATGTCTTTTCATTAATTTTTAGTTTATTGCTAATTCTGTTTGGAGACTACAGACTTCTATAATCATCAGTTTGGGGAAACAGACACTCTGCTTCTCTTGGTTAAGTAGTCAGTAAACAGATGCAAATGTTGATGTCTAGTGCAAAATAGACAGTGTCTACAGCCTGGTCCTAATGTGCTTTTTTTAAAGATTTGTATTGCAGTCAGTAGCTTTGTGATATAAGACAAAACGTGGCTTGTTTGAAATTAGTGGTACTCTTATTTTTGGACTGCAAAAGGATTGCTTGCTTTAAATGTGGAGTAGATGTTTTCAGCTATTATTCTGTAGAAAGCACACAACAAATTTATATAGGGATTAGTATGATAAATATCATTGCCACTATATGATTAAGTCACTCAGGAAGCATACGCGTGGGCTTTATATTGTTAGCATGCTCCTTGATGTAAATATTGAATTGGGTTTTGAGTTTTGTACAGGTGCTGATAATGGAATCAGTCAAGTGATTTTTAAACCCATTTTCCTCGTCTTTTTGGCAGGTATGATGCAAGTTTGCGCTCCGTACCTCCGCCAGACTATGGGGTTCCTAAGCTGCATTATTTTGAGGACTGGGGAGTGGTAACCTATGGAAGTGCTTTGCCGGCTGAAATCAACAGGCCTTTCCTTTCCTTCAAGTCAGGAAAGCTGGGAGGACGTGCAATATATGATATTGTTCATAAGAACAAGTACAAAGAGTGGATCAAGGGGTGGAGGAACTTCAATGCTGGCCATGAACACCCGGACCAGAACTCCTTTACTTTTGCTCCCAACGGTGTACCCTTCATAACAGAAGCTCTGTATGGGCCAAAATATACTTTTTTTAATAATGTGTTGATGTTTTCCCCTGCCGTGTCCAAGAGCTGCTTCTCCCCATGGGAAGGGCAGATTACAGAAGACTGTTCC
The DNA here is from genome assembly GCF_000699145.1 of Aptenodytes forsteri. Lineage (NCBI taxonomy): Eukaryota > Metazoa > Chordata > Aves > Sphenisciformes > Spheniscidae > Aptenodytes > Aptenodytes forsteri. The sequence goes on along the minus strand of NW_008796222.1, from coordinate 4,761,922 downwards.
TCAAAGTGGCTTAAATATAAACATGACTTGGCTGGTGACTGTCAGGGACGAGTGGTTGCTGCCATGGAGAGAAGCGGGGTGGTTTTTATCAGGGGAGAAGGAGTGGGTGCATACAATCCTAAACTGAAGCTGAGAAAATTGCAAAGAAACCTCATACTTCTCCATCCCCAGCTTCTCTTGCTAGTGGACCAAATCCATCTAGAAGATGACAGCCCCCTGGAGGCAGCGACCAGTTTCTTCCACAATGTGGATGTGCCTTTTGAAGAAACAGTTGTTGATGACGTCCATGGGGCCTTTATTAGGCACCGTGATGGGATATATAAGATGTACTGGATGGATGACACTGGCCACAGCGAGAAAGCTACCATCGCCTCAAGGATGTATCCCCGGGGCTACCCATACAATGGAACGAACTACGTGAATGTAACAACCCTCTTGCGGCATCCCGTCACGAGGGCCATTTACCTTTTCATTGGGCCCTCCGTCGACGTGCAGAGCTTCACCGCCCGTGGAGATTCTCCGCAGCTGGATGTTTTCGTTACCACCAGTGAGCACGCCTACGCGGTGTACCTGTGGCCTGTTGAGGATGGGTCCCGCTCTGCCTTCGCACAGGTTATTGCAGACCGACAGAAAATTGTCTTTGACCGAGCCTCTGCCATTAGGAGCTCCGCAGTGCCAGAAGTGAAGGACTACGTAGGGATCGTGGAGAGGAACCTGCAGCATTTTAAGCCTGTTTTCCAGCAGCTTGAGAAGCAGATCTTGTCTCGTGTACGCAACACAGCTAGCTTTAGGAAGACTGCTGAGCGCCTGCTGAGGTTTTCAGATAAGAGACAGACAGAGGAAGCCATTGACAGGATATTTGCAATCTCACAGAGGCAGCAGCAGCAGCACAGCAGAGCAAAGAAAAACAGAAAGGTAGCCAAAGGCTACAAATTTGTTGATGCCGTTCCTGACATTTTTGCACAAATTGAGGTAAATGAAAGAAAAGTGCGACAAAAGGCACAGACTCAAGCACAAAAAGAGTTGCCTGTAGATGAAGACGAGGAAATGAAAGATCTTCTGGATTTTGCAGATATCACTTATGTGAAGCACAAAACCAGGGTGTCAATCAAAGGCCGATCAGGGCTGGCACAGATGGCGACAACTGCTCGAAGTAGTGCCCCATCAATATCAGCTTCTTATACCCGCCTCTTTCTAATTCTCAACATTGCTATTTTTTTTGTCATGTTAGCAATGCAGCTCACGTATTTTCAGAAGGCCAAGAGACTGCATGGCCAAAGATGTCTGTATGCAATACTTTTAGTAGACAGCTGTATATTATTGTGGCTGTATTCTTCCTGTTCTCAGTCACAATGTTAGCAGAAGACCTCTACTAGTCGACCAGTTTATGGTCATATACGTCTATGCAAAAGCATTAACCCTAATAGGGCCAAAGTTTATCTTCTTTTTTCTGAAACATTCCAAAAACAGCTGGGGAAAGATTGGTTTCAGACCAGGAGGGATGGAAGAATAGGGCAAGCAATGAATATCTCAGAAAACTAAGTACTTAATAAGTACTCCTCCTTTGTGTTTTGAGTTGGGCCTCACATCTGAGGGAATGTTATGCTTTGTTCATCAGAGTTCAGTAATGTAAAGTTGTAATTAATTTTTTGGTGAGAAGAGCCCTCTTAATAGATTTGTTTCTAAGGGCTTTCTTTTTTATACAGAATTGGGTTTGCATTTAGTGAGTTTTTATTTCAGGCTGCTATGGGTGTCTCTGGACATTCTCTTAAGAAAAGGACATTCAAACACAAGTATGCAAGGCAGATCTTAGCAGTAGACTTCATTTCTCTCTGCCAAACCAAAGAATGCTTCAATATGGGACACTCCTGTATAATTATTGCAGACCCTCACATCATGTCATCTCTTCCATGCTTTACAGTCTGGCACGGTGGGAAATGGCAATCATGTCAGTGCTTGCCAAGTGAGAGGCACAATGCCTAGTAGGCAGTAGCAGAAGGCAAATACGGGGCTAACTCAAAGTATAAAGGAACACAATTCTCAGGAAAAAAACCCTTTATCTTTCAGTCAAGTGTAGGCTGGAGAAGGATGAATGCTGTAGGGCCTGTTCTCAATTTTACAAGGCAGGGTTTCACAGAAGTTTTCTATAGTTTGAAGCACGTCTTAGTAGGGAAATAATGTCCTAGATCATTGCCCTTCCATATGCAATTGTAAAAATACAAACAAAAAACCAAAGCGATCCTGTGGTAACCTCAGCAATTGCCAGTATGGAAAAAGAGGTATTAAGGAAGTATTTAATGTCTTCTTTCTGTTCACATGGCTAGAAACAGAGGACAGTTAATATTGTGTGAACAGCCTGTTCTCTATAAAGCACCAGCAAGGGTTCTGCAAGCTCTTGGTGGCCCTGGGTCAATTATTTGGGGATTAGTGGTAAATGGAATCATGTGGTTTATGACAAAAATAAGTTTGACGTCTCCACATATATCCCCTTCTGTTCATTAAACTGATTTCAAAAAATTGTAGCTATTTGAGAGAATGGAAGCTCTATGGAATTGGGGCATATCTGTATGTCTTTACAGAAAAACAATTCTTCCAGTACATTTGCTAAATAAAAATGTTATCATTGTCTCTGTGGAAAAGTTGTTTTTCTTTGATTAAAATATTTTTCCTGATAATTACAGTAATGATGTACATCAGCACTTTGTTCAAACCATAAACCTTTGTTTCCTCTTCCTTACACCCATTTAGGTATCTGTTATCTACACTGCTGCTGTTAAGCCTTCTGCCAGTCTATGTGTTGAAATGTAATGAGCTTTCCTTGTCTATCAGAATATTTTCACTAGGTTCCAGCTACTGAGCCAGTTCTGAGCACTGTATTTACATACATAAGCCCCACTACAGTCTCCAATGCCTGGATTTATCCAATGAAATTTAGTACACTTAGTCTGAGCAAAGATTTAAGACCCCAGTTAATTTCTGATCCATGCATAGTCAGTGGAGAAAGAGAGCCTTCAGATAGCTACTCGGTCCCCCTAAGACCTTGAAACACCTTCAAGACATACCTTTCCCTTTTCCCTAATTGCAAAAGGCATGTAGGGTGGTTAATCACCTATTTCGAATCACCCACTTAATTGTTTAAGGTGAAGGGAGCTGAGCCTGAGCAGTGTTGCCCAGTATAGCACCATGTTTGTTGTGGTGCCTGCTGAAAGTATGACTAGATTGTGATAGGCTGCGTATTACTGGAAATCTCCTTATTTCTGCCTTTGCACTGTGATGACATGAAGACATGCAGAAATAGCTGTTGGGTGATGTTCAGTTTCAAAGACACTGTTGGTTAGTTTTTCAATATTAAATGATACTATTATTGGCTATGAAACACTGAAAAATCAAGATGCAGGTACTGTTGCAGTTCAGTTGTACGGCCTGGCACATCCCTCCACTGGGAGCCAGTGCCATAAAATTGCCCCAGGGTAATTCAGGGAGTCATTATGCCTTATAAGCAAATAACCTGTGCTTGTGTCTCCATGTCCTCTTTGCGGACATACGAACCTTCAGGAAAATAAAGAGCTGTGGTAGCCTTTAGCCTTTATCAGGCTAATGTCAACAGTGGAGTTCGTACAAATACTTCATTTCATGTCTATGCACATTTACCCTGTGTCAATTTGATATTGCTTTGAACAATCAGCTACAGAAAGCCAACCTATAGTCTAGAAGGCTTTTGAGAAATACCTGCATTTCTTGGTCTGCTTTGTAGTATGGCATCTGAATTCTAGCATGGGATTTGTGTAGCTGTCAAATGAAACTGCAGAACTGCAGAGCTTAGAAAGTAAGGTATGGTTGTGCACATTAGTTCTCATTTACACTACACTTCTCTGCACTGTTCTAGCAATGCAAAGGGAAAGAGGTGGTTGCAAAAGCTGCCCATGCTCACAGCCAGGTCTTAAAGCAGCTTTTAAAGCAGACCAGCACTCAAATGAATAGTGTACATGTGATGATGAGGTGAAGGGAAATGAAATGTGCCAGTCTGTCCTCCTGAATGGGAGACCAGACGCATTTCAGCATAAAGTGGGAATCCAAAGGTTTTCCAGTCTGTGCTTGGTTTGCATCTGATATCTTTCTGTTAAAGATTTAGGAGTTACCTGCGTATGACTTGATGTTACTGGCCACTCTGAACTCCACTTACACAGATGTAACTTTGATTCAGATAGGGCAACTAAAGTTTGCTTCAGCTAGTGATGAAGCCATAATTGTGCTGAGTATATTTCAGATACGAAAAGAATCTTGTGTACTTTCTTACTTATTCTTTTCCAGGCCAGAGCCTTTAAAAAGTCCGTCTCCAATGGTCGTGTAAGTTTTGTTCCCATTCTTTACTTCCATTCTTACTGTCCCTCTCATTCCTTATCAAAGATCATAATTTTTTAATGGAATTTGAAGCAAATAGAAGAACAGATGGTTCCATGCCATCAGCAACCAGTAACTCGTGCTGTTGGGTAGAAGTGCCTGTGTCACAATGAAGAAACAGTTCAAGCCCTCAGATGGCAGCATACACTGAAAAATCTGAGCTGCCCTTGCTTTACTAGGAAGTGCGGTGAGGAAGAGCAGGTAAATGGGATCAGCCCAGATAGCCCTACTGGCTGGTGGGAGGGCTGGAGAAGGCTGGTGTCCCTCAACACTTGCTTACACAAGGGAGGATGCTGTCCTCGCCTTTGTGTCCTTTGTCTGAAATTGAGAGAAGCAGTCTCAATGAGCTCTATGTCCATGGCAGAGGCACTTAGCACTAGTTTCATCTGGATTGGGTATACTGAACAACTTTTGAAATGTCACTCCATCGTACCCAGTAGCGAAGTTCTCTTTCACTATTGTTAAAGAGATTTTTCTTGTTGTTTTTCTTATTGTGAAAGATATATTTTCCCTATTGTGAAAGAGTTCTCTATTTTATAGAGAACTCTATTTTATAGTTCTCTATTTGAAATGGAGTCACAACATTGAAGTGTTTCTGGCACATGCCTCTGCTCCCATTCTTATTCTGCTTCTTTTTGGTTTCTAAAAATGTTAATTTTCTGCATCTCTGGCTACAGGAAAAGATGGCTATCCTACGACTGGGTGTATGTGGATGGGTTCCTGTATTCATCTGAGACCCCGCTGACTTCACTCAACTTCTCTTCAATAGCTGATGTTCAGTCATGCATGCTTCATTTCAGGGCTGCAGTCTAAATTAGTCTAAAGTTAGTTCAGTGTATTCTGAACAAAGTGAATGGGAATTCAGCCCACAGGTACTGGTGTGTATGTTGGAGGGTGGAAGCTGGTTCTTAGATTTTTTAATGATTTTTTGAGTCCAGCTAAAACTTGGCTATGTATGTTATATACATCATTGTGACTAAAGGAAGCAAAAGGAATGGAGCATATTACCTCATTTCTTAAAACTTGTAAGATCAAAGCTTATTCTGAAAGATTATATGTCTGAAATACATCAGATTCTTCTGTTGGCCTATGTATTTTCCACTGATGAAAAGTTTTTTCGTAGTGTTTGAAAGCATATAGTGTTTGGAAAATAGCTGTCTTTCTGCACCGGGACATTACATTCACATTTATTTGGTCTGCAAAAGTTTTAGTTGGGATCAAACGTACTTTTGTCTAACTTTAATCCCTTTGCTCTGGCTACTCTGTTAAAATTCAGTAGGGTAACTTCAAGCTGGTAAGTCAGACTCAGCTAGTGAAGCCAAGATGTTATTTTCTGTCCTTTCTTGGCAGTTCACTCCAGGAGCACCCTGCAGCAGGAAGCCTGTGTGATCCAGTGCTGGATATGTCCATACAGTCATCAGTACACAGACTGTCTTCTAAACGAGTTCAACCTTGAAACAAATAATGTCAAAGCACTTCAAAGAAAGAGCCCAGGACCCTTTCAAGGAAGGAACATAGCTGTTTGCTTGAGGCAGGCAGGAGAACTGGACCCAACTACACAATATATAAGTGCATTCTAAAAAATACTCTGAAAAACAGGATTATCATTGGTTCTTCCTCAAAGCTGGCATCAGTTTTTCTCCTGATAGTAACTAATACAGATGGGTGACTAATTTAAATTTGTGCTTGCCTTGGTTGCTACTCTACACTGCATCGTGGCTGCAGCCATTTAAGTCAACAGGAAAACTAAAAATTTCATGAGAATTTAGATTTCATCTTCAGTTTTCAGTGAAACTGAGCATGACTGCAGTGACCATGAGATACTAAGGAGCACATGAATCTATATATACAAGGCCATATCCTCTCTGCTTTAATTCGTATTAATAAAAATAGCAAGAGAACAATGTAAATCATGCATTGTGGTAGTGATGTCTTGTGGTAATGGAATTATGCAGTTAAATCCCACAGATTTGTTCTCAGTCAAATTCCAAAAGGCAGAAAAAAGCAAGAGGAGAGATGCTATTGGCATGCCTTTATATGTCCATGCTCTCCACAAGAATGCCTGCAACGCTACCAGAGTTACTGTGGGAATCCTCATTATACTGAAAGACAAATGGTGGGATCCTAATAGCCCCCCTGGACCTCGGTGATGCTGTGAAAGCTGTGTTCTTCTCATCTGTGCTCAGGTAAGCTTTACCTTGTAGGTGTAAGGTGAGCTGGGACTTCAGAGCTCTTCGGCTCAGCATCTAACTCGGGGCTGCCAACGTAACGGCCCCATCCATCTGGGCTGCAGATATTCACCAGTCACAGAAAGGAGAAGCACTGTGGGGTCCCCTAGGAAAGATAGCCCTGAGGAATGGGCTGTGACCACCATTTGTCTGGCTGGTAGCCTGCTCTTCATCTGAGAGACCCTTGGGGAAGACATCAGTCCAGCAGGGTCTCTGTGACTTGTCACGGTGGTGACAGCCCACTTCTAGCTTCCCTCTTTTTTAAGAACCTCTGACGTGGGCAGGCAGCAGTGTACTGATGTTCACGTGCGCAGCATACACACAGAAAGGTTGGCATGTGTCAAGCCTGCTACGCATGAGTTGTACTACATTCAGTCATTTGACAGGACAGGGTCCAGTACGTATGTCCTCCATGACACACGTAGTGTATCCCACTGCAACAGTAAAGTTGGGCATTGCCATCTAAGCAAGGGGCACTTGCTTTTTCCTCATACATAAGCCTGCCGTAAGCAATGAGCTGTGGCACAGGCATATGCCTCTATGAGGAAAGAAGCTTCCAATCTTGTTATCCTGTTTGCCATTTTATCCCAGCTAAATGCACATGTAGCATTTCTCCCAGATGCTACCTTTCCTGCCAGGTTCCTCAGACTGATAAAAGAAAACAGCATTCATAGCATTTATGATGATTTTCCAGAAGTTTAGGGACTCAGAGAAAAACTGCTTAGTATTTGAAATGTGTTGGCGTGTAAGATATTTAACATGATATTGTGGCCTTTTTCCCCTTTGACTTGTGCCCAAAATCACCAGCGATTTTACTGGTTTCACTCCTAACTGACCCTGGGACAATCAAGAGGAAAGTTGTCCCTCTCCAACCTCCAGGGCTGTGCTACCATGAACAGTAATCCATAGCAAAAGCATATGACTTTCCCCAAAACATTAACATACACTTTTTCACCAGTAAGCACTTTCACTCCAAACATTACACACTCAGTCTAGCTACATACCTAACACCAATTGGAAGGCAATCTTCAAGGAGGTGGAATGATTCTAAAATCATGAGTATAAAATCCCTGGTTTCCCACTTTGTCTTCATAAAGGTTGTAACACAGGAAGCTAGGAATGCCAGGAAAGATGGGCCCGTTGGGTCTGCCCACAGGAAATGCCAATGAAGAAAACTTGAGGAGGATGGGGCATGGAAACTTCCCTAGACTGCCACACTGCTGTGAGAGTAAGGTAGATGAATTCAGCCTGTGGCAAGAGAGAGTAGATGATCAGCATATGCATTTCTTTTTCTCCCTAAAGATGAGGAGCTGAACTCTTCAGGACATGCTAAGGAATGCATGCAGATGACACCAAGTTGGGCGGGAGTGTTGATCTGCTCGAGGGTAGGAAGGCTCTGCAGAGGGACCTGGACAGGCTGGATTGATGGGCCGAGGCCAGCTGTATGAGATTCAACAAGGCCAGGTGCGGGGTCCTGCACTTCGGCCACAAGAACCCCATGCAGCGCTACAGGCTTGGGGAAGAGTGGCTGGAAAGCTGCCTGGCGGCAAAGGACCTGGGGGTGCTGGTCGACAGCCGGCTGAACATGAGCCGGCAGTCTCCCCAGGCGGCCAAGAAGGCCAATGGCATCCTGGCCTGTATCAGAAAGAGTGTGGCCAGCAGGAGTAGGGAAGTGATCGTGCCCCTGTACTCGGCCCTGGTGAGGCCGCACCTCGAATACTGTGTTCAGTTTTGGGCCCCTCACTACAAGAAGGACGTTGAAGTGCTGGAGCGTGTCCAGAGAAGGGCAACGAGGCTGGTGAGGGGTCTGGAGAACAAGTCTTATGAGGAGCGGCTGAGGGAACTGGGGTTGTTTAGCCTGGAGAAAAGGAGGCTGAGGGGAGACCTCATCGCTCTCTACAACTACCTGAAAGGAGGTTGTAGCGAGGTGGGTGTCGGTCTCTTCTCCCCAGTAACTAGCGATAGGACGAGGGGAAATGGCCTCAAGTTGCTCCAGGGGAGGTTTAGATTGGACATGAGGAAAAATGTCTTTACTGAAAGAGTGGTGAAACATTGGAAGAGGCTGCCCAGGGAAGTGGTGGAGTCCCCATCCCTGGAGGTATTTAAAAGACGTATAGATGAGGCACTTAGGGACATGGTTTAGTGGACATGGTGGTGTTGGGTTGACGGTTGGACTCAATGATCTTAGAGGTCTTTTCCAACCTTAATGATTCTATGATTCTAAGGAAGGCCAAGTTGCTTCATGACCTAGTAAAGATGCTAAAGCAGTTATAGCAGATCTTAACTGATAATTATAGTCTAGAACTATATTCACTTCTCTCGTGCTTGTCTTTTTTTATATGACATAACCCTTACTTTGATCAAGTAAAGTAATTGTATTCTTTCATTTATTAAGTTTGCCAGGTAATGAAGGTGACTGTGATTGACCCATTGGCAATGATGAGATCCCATTCCTCCAGTGAGTGGTGAACAGTATGCAATGGATTAGCCTTAAGATGTCATATATCTTACTCTGCCTCAGAGGCCCAAGGCTCTGTAGGACATTCCTCCAATAAGCTGTGTGGAGGATCTCACTCACCAGAATTGGTGAACTCTGGCAAAACACAATCATGTATGCCTCATGAAGTTTCCTCTGGCGGACCCAACTGCAGATTGCTGCAATGGGAAAATGGGCAAAGGACCAGAGTCCCTGGGAGGGCACTTAAATAACTCCACCTTTATGTAAGGTAGAGGAATATAGAAGATGTTCAATAATGCTATAAAATACTTAAAGCTGCAAATGCCTTGCAAATAAAATTACAATGATGATGGAGTATTTGAGCATTAGAGAATAAATGAGGGCAGACCCAGAGACTTGGAAAGTTACTTCTAATATAAAATATAGGCAACTGGGAATGCTTTCTCCTTATGTCCCGTCTATCATTCTTTCCTTTTGAATCGTATCTTCCTATCAAAAGGAAAAAAAAAAAGAAAAAAAGATTTTCTCTGCCAGTTACAATGTTGTAGATTCTCCCGAATGGCAGGACAGGCTGACTGCAGGACTAGCTGCGTATAAAAGGCAGGTACTGAAAGTGCACACACAAGTGCTGTTGAGTGTAATAGAGTTCAGCCTTTAATACAAGCCAGACGTGGCTACCACAGAGTCTGACACAGCTCGTACATTTGTGGTAAGCTGAAACAGCTTGGGTATTCTGCAGGTAAGGAATGAGATTGATTAGAAAAACTATATGAGCAAGTGAGGTTGAGGACCAGAAGCCAGAAACTTTTCAATTCTGTAAGAACAAAACTCAGTTACAGGCGACAGACCATTTCTAGACCTCCCTCATGGTCACCATTGCTGAATGAAGAGCGGGATGAATGTTCATTCTGCAGAAATGTATGCTAAATTTTAATTACGTGCTATATCTAGTATATCATGTATGCTGTTTGGTGGGAGAGGGGTTGAAAAATCTACGGTGAAGTCTAGTCATCCATCATTTCCTTTGACAAAGTAGTGCTTCCTGGTGAAGTTATCTTCCTCCAGGGGTATGTTAGAAGTAGTAGCTGTTGCTATAAATTTCTTTTCACTGGTAAAAGCGTATTAATATTTTTGAGCAGTTTCTTCCGTATGGATGGTTGGTTTGCCTGTCTTCTAAACTTACTAAGAAGAAATGACTGGCATCCCGTCACAGGAAGATTCATTAGGTTTCTTTTTTTCATTCTTAACTTGCTCACCTGATTTTGCCCAGAGAAGGCTGTGAACTTATTGGCATAACTAAGATAGCTGCATATGGACAGCTTTGAAAGGGATAGGGTCTCAGCTCTTGTACTGCCTTACTGTTAGAAAAAAATCTTTAAGTAACAAAATCTGGGCAGCAAAGGAGCCCAGGATGGGAAACTGGAGACGGAGGAAAGGGGTGTACTGCCATGAACTGAAGAACTAGTTTATTAGTTAAAGTTTAAAAAGAGGAAGAAGGATTAATTGAATGAAAAGGTACAGAGCATATTTTGTAGCATATGATCAGACAGCATTAGGTCACACACACACAGAAGGAGTGGAACAGAATCAAATCTCAGCTACTCAGCAATTCCAAGACAACAAGATGTGATGGCATAACCTGAAGAAAGCAAGGACACGTGGAATACAAAATGTTTATAATAAGAGTATAGAAATATTTTGGGTTTAATGTGCTTAAATTTGCAAAGTACTTTTACGGCATTTCATTTTCCATAGTAAACGAAAAAGACTGACCTTTGTTTTCTTAGAACTGACTAGTTGACTACCCAGGGTGATTTACCTGATTACAAATGAGTTAACTCCATAACCTGCCTCACTAAGGCTCCTTAATTTCATCATAAAACCTGACAACTTCTACCTTTCTAATCCTATGAAAATATTATATATTTTCTTATAAACTCAGCTAATATTTTTCACTTAATCCACAGCTAAGACTTAAAGAATTGCACAGACTTATTTATGGCACGTATAGATTGTAGATTAGTGTAGATTGAACAGTAAAGCCCTGACACTGCTGGTTGCTGTAGGACACTTGGACTGGGTTACAGGACCCTCCCTGTCCAGAAATGAGACCTGTAGTGGACCTGTAGTGTTAAAAGAGCAGCAGTAAGTAATAGCAAGAGAAAATCAGTGCAATGGCTTGTGTGACTCTGTACAAGAGCTCACCCATCAGAGCCTCCTTCAGAGCTACGCTTGGTTTTGCAGACCTGGTTCTTTCCTACCCACTAAAATTCATTTTCAGCCAAAAACTGCTAATAAATGTAATGCCTTAAAATAGCAGTATAATGTACACAAATGCTTGTAAGCTGTACATGCCCACTCACAGTGCTACTTCTCAGGCTGCTGCTCTGCTAAGTATTAGTACTATTAATGATTTATATGGTGCCACTGAGCTGTGTGACACTTCACAAACATGTAAGAAGACTGGTTCAACCGTAAAGTCAGAATAACTTCCTCGGTTTCACAAACTGAGGTAATGGGCCTCCAGGGGAGGTCAGTCCACCTGGAGGGTAGGTGCAGATCTGCTTGCAGCCAAGACCCCCAATAGTTAAGCGTTAATTTTACCTGGAACGAGACAAAAGGTGTTACAAGAGTTTTCCTAGAATAAAAAGACTTTTCCATATGTCTTTCTGAACTGGGCACTGAGAAATGCAGCTTACAACTCTTTCGCTTGAAGAAGCAAGTCCAGTTGTTATAAAAAGAAAACCGGTGCTGAGTTGCTCTTTTCCATTGTATCCATGGATGTACAAGATTTTAGATTAGTAATGTGAAGAGGAAGTTGAGCTTTATAAGACTAATGACAGGAATTTGGGACAGGATGGGCCTTGGTCGGAGCAGCTAGAAAGAGAATGATTTGTAGAAAAACGAAACCAGTCTTTTGCTATTCCAAACAAATAGCAAATGGCCCAGCAAAACACTAAATAACCTATTGCAAGACCTTGCTAACATGACTAAAACAAGATCTATTCAATATGTACTGGCAAAGCCCCCCCAGCATGTGCATGCACACGTACGCACACGCACACGCACGCACGCGCACGCTGCATTTAAGACCAGCATTATGCATTTGCTACAACCGCAGAACTAGTTAGACTACAGCTTTTTCCACCTGGAAAATGTTTGAGATTCATTCAGCTGCAAATGAAAAGATAGAAAATAAAACATCAAGGAGAAACCTAATAAAATATTAAACAAGTCAATTTGTTTTCAGCTGACCCCGTCATTTTAATAAAGTATATTTTAAAATGAAAAGATGTTTCAAATAACAAAAATAATCATTTTGTTCTAAAAATGTCTTTCATTCTGGCATTGTTTCCATCCCCCTTGGAAGGCATGAAATTTAATGCAAATCAATGCAAACCCAACCATTAAATTGGAATTCTGGGTTCTTTTAACAGAAAGCTATTTTTCTGAACACTTCCCAGTTAATGCTTCACGGCTGTTGCGGCAAGACAAGTGTTAATTTAAAGGGCAAGAAAGAGCTGCCCTGGGAGAACAATGCTCTGAGCGAACAGGAGGCCAAAAGCAGCCGGGCCGTGGGGCTCCGCGCTCCCTCCCCTGCCCCTCCGGCTCCTCCCGCCCGGGACCCTCTCCAGCCCCCCGGCTCCCCAGGCTGCCGCAGGCGGGGCTCCCCCGCGCCACCGCC
>NW_008796222.1:4707850-4749138 GCF_000699145.1 Aptenodytes forsteri | reverse complement strand
GCTTGGCTCCCAGCACAGCTACTCCCCCGCTTTCCAACCAGGGTGGTCTCTCCTCCCTCTCCCACCTCTTTCTGCGAGTATTTACTGGAAACATGTTTGCTTGGAGGGGAGTAATCTTTTTTCGCACAGAGCTTCCCCCCCCCCTTTTCCCAGGAAGCTTGTTCCTGGAATCATATTTTACTACAGATAAATAAAACGGCCAAAATTAGGCTCAGAAAGTGAAGTAGCAGGGTTTCTTGGCTGTACTCTTTCCCCTGTGCGGTCGTTATCTGCTCCAGAGAGGTGCCGCTGGTCGTCAGGTTCCCTTGTTAACCCGGTGGTTCTCAGAGGCAGCCCATGTCCCTGTCTCCGTAATGAGGTGCCTTTGCAGCGCTTTCACCTTGCTTCTGTTATTTCTGCCATCCCGACATCTGCGAAGACCTTATCAGACATGGTGAATTCTGGTTTCAAGGTACGCTAACCATTGCCTCTAGCTGCCTCTAGGTAAAAATCAAGGCAACAATATTTGCTAATAATACGAAGTTATTCTGGATAGTTAAAAACAAACCTCTGCTTTAAAGAACTGCAGATATACTTTCTTAGACTGCCTGACCAGAAAGCAAAATGGCAGGTCAAATTCAGTGTAGAGGAGGTGGTGTTCAAAGTGAAACCAAGTCCTACCTTCATAGGACTTCACTGACAGACTCTGAGCAGACTGAGATTACCCCTCAGGACTGAGATTTTTTTATTATAATACATAGCTCGATAAAATAACAACTCAGTGCTTCATGGATGATCAAAAAGCAGTTAAAATTCTAGAAATTATTTCAAGGAAATACAAAACAAAGTCACATCAGTATGCCATTGTAGCAAACTGTGATTCAGCTGCACCTTCAATGCACTGCAAATCTTGTATGCCCCCCGTTTCTCCTCATGTAAAAAATGATACCCGAATCCTAGAGAATGGTTCAGGTGGCAACATGGATTAAAAAAAAAGTATACAAAGGTATACATCAGACAAGGAATGACTAAATATATTAGGGGCTCTTCAGCCCGGAAGAGAGGGGGGGTATGATGAAGGTGTACAAGATCATGAGTAGATGGAGACACCAGGTAGGGATCCACTGTTTTATCTCTTCCCCTTCCAGAACTTGGGGGTATCAAATGGGGTGATGTCAGGTTTGAATGAAGGTTAAGCGCACTTGCTATACAATGTTTTGGATGTTAAAAGTCTGCATGGGTTAAAACTGAAACCAGACAAATTTATGGAAGAAATACCTCAACAGGTGTTAGATGCAAAGGAAATCCCTGAAATGCAGATTCACGGGATCCTGAGTGTGTTCCTGACCTTGCTTCCCCTGTCTCTGTGCTCCTCCTCAGCTATCCACTGTAACCAAGAGGTAACCAGACTAACTCAACCTTCAGTCTGATTCACTCTTGCTGGTTTTACGTCCTTTTTGGTTTTATGTCTTTATATTATACTGCTGCGTGGTAACAAAGCAAAGTGTCCTCCAGACCAAGGCAACCATTTCAGTTAGTGGCATGTTTTCTTCCACAGCAGCAGCTCAGTGCTGAGCATGGCACGTCTGGTGCGAGCCTGGCGGCCACCTGCACCACCACTGCCTGCTCTGCTACCTCTGTGCCATCTACTCAGCTGCCCAAATTGCTGCAAGGACCCTTTGGAAGGTACAAATGACCCCCAAAGTTCATTGAAAGTAATTTAGGTTCTCAGAGTTTTGACAAGCCATTGTGTTTCCACTGTGCTTGGTTCCTGCAGCCCCAGGTACGGGCAGCATCACGCCTTGCTGTCTTGCCTGAAGTAGCCAGTACCAAAATCAGGCTGGCCCAGCTGGAGGCAATGTTTGCCTGAGCCTGGGGTGAGTCTCTGGCTTTGTGGTTAACCTCTGTGCCATGATAATGCCCAGGAAGAATCAGTGCAATATAAATTACAGCATTCGAAATCTGATCAGGATGAATGAATTCATATTGCTGATGCACCCAGTGAGGCCAGAGAGCTCGCGGTTCATGCAAGAGGCAGATGGTTTTGACTCTAAAATCCCGGATAAGTGGTTGTGGCAGAGAAGATGACAGTGACCACCAGCTCCCTGGCTGGCTGCACATCTGGGTGTCACCAAGCATGTGACAACAGCAAACTACCGCACTGCCTACATCATCTCAGAGAGCTTCAGCTACATGGTTACAAGCAAGCAACAAAGCTTCAACTTCCTTAATTCTGAATGCCAGTTCACCTTATCTAGATTTAGACAAGGCAAACCATAGCTAGGAGTCTGGTCAAGCTCCCTCAGGGCATGAGTGAAACCTACAGACTCTGGGAGCAAATGTTTTCATAGGCAGCTCAGTCTTCCAAGCCCAGGAATCCCTTCCAGATATTTTTCTTCATTATGCAAGCTTTTTCCATATTTTTTCCACTCCATGCCATCTGCTTAGCTTCTGCTGGTTTAGGGGTGGTTTTCTTTTCTGGGCTACAAAGCTGCCACTACCTGCTACGGAGGAGGGAGTTCAAAGTCTGTTTCCTGGCAAATGGTACTCTGGTAGCTAGAGCCTCAGTGGAAAGCACTTGCTGGGTCATTGCTATGTGTGCACTGGCTAATTTGCTCTAACTATTTTAAAAAGATTAATTGATTAGCTTGAAAAATTAACACGATTATAGCTGAATTTTCTTCCATAAGAGAACAAGCTATATTGTATTGCTAATAATAAGGCAGGATAAAAAACTGTCCACAGTTCTGGGTGATTTTCTCACATTTTATTCACACTTTTAATCTGTTGCCTCACTGAAAAGCTTCAGTGGAAAGATGATGAGGTTTAAGCCATTGCTAGTTACAGTGCATGTGTGGTCAAATACAAACTATTTTTACAGAAACAAAGATACATCTTTGTTGTTTTGATGTTGATTACTAGGGTGGGTTTCCACTGTGGTCTCCACTTGACCTTGATACTGTGCAGTGAGCCTGTGCTCTTCCGTTTCCTCTAGGGAGAGCTGCTTCTATGCCTCACTGCATCGCCACCACCACCAGAAAGTGAAAGCTCCGCGAGCATGTCTAAGCCGTGGAAGTTTCAGGACAGTTATCTTTCACTTTTCCTTTTCTGACTGAGGTTTCACTCTCCTCAAAGTAAGGGGAGGCAGAAAATGGATAAGTTACGTGGGGCGATGGATTTCTGCATCCGCCACCAGACCGTTCTGGGTTACAGCATTGTGTCCCTGCTGACGGCTGCCAGCGAGTGCATCTTCTCCTCTGTGGTGTTCAAATGTCCCTGCAATTCCGGGAACTTGCTGTATGGCTCTGTCTTCCTCATAGTGCCTGCCTTCATCCTCCTTCTGCTTGGCTACATGGTGAACACCAGGACATGGCGCCTGCTGACAGGCAGCTGCCCTCTGCAGAAGCGCTGCAGCAGCAGCTTCTGGAGAACCTGCACCCGCTACTGCATCGTGCTGGTGCCGGTGACAGCCAGAGCCTTGGTGGCCCCCCTCACCTGGATCGCGGTGGCCCTGCTCAGAGCCAGCTTCTACGAGTGCGCGGCCAGCGGGAACAGCCTGATAAAGAACCTCATGTGTAAAGATAAACAACAAGAGTGCCACAAGCTGCTGGTCAAACTACCCTGCGATGAGAAGTTATTGAAGAATGTGTCGGGTGAATTCCTCAGCCTTCAGGCACAGTCCCAGGTAAAGCCTCGCCGTTCCTCTCTTCACTCTGCGGGCTTCAACCCTGACTGCTGGTGGTGCCTGCTGGGGACTGTGAACAGTCCTTCTCTCTCATGCTATATAATTAATGAAAGTACATGATTAGCAAAATTCTTTAGCGAAAAACACTAACAGAAAGGCAATAAGTGTGTATTTGTGCTATTTTCTGGTTTTGCATGTTTGCATGGCAATTGTTTGGCACTGCTGTTTACAAAACCTCTTTCAAAGCTGGGCAGGGAACCAGCCTAGAGGCCAGGACTTTGCACAGCAAGTTTTCTTCTCATTTAATTTAGGCATGGTGCGAGTTCTTCTCTTTTTCCACTTTTATGTCTCTAAATATCTCAAACTTTTGTAAGTATGCATTAGCTGAGGGTAAGCTGAGGTCATGAGCAGAGGAAGCTGGTGTTTCCTTGCAACAGAGAGACAACTGGCAAGTGAAACAAATAAGGACAGCTTGTTTGACTACGAATCTCAATGCTTGAACCTATTAATAATTTCACGCATGTATTCTAAAGAATAGGTAAAATATGCATCTGTCTTGTTAAAGTGTTCTTGTGCTGATGGCAAACTGCATGATCAAAAAAATAGCACTTGTGGTTGGATTTTTTTGTTTGGTGTGAAATGAAATGCCCAGATTTTGGCAGCACTCCCGTTTTGTTTCTGGGTTTGTTTGGATGTCATCTTAACTCCAGTAGAAAAATCAGGTTTTATCACTTTTTCTCAGGAAAACATTAAGGCTGGTTAATGGAGTTAAATTTATAAGACATTATAATTACTTGGATTTTTAGAAGTTCCTGTTTAGTACAAATGCTTATTAAAACAAAAAAAAATGTTTACATTTCTTAAACATTTAGCATGCTGCTCCTCCAAGAAAGAGGCTGAAAAGGGGCAAACTCTATACCATTGAAGGTAAACAAGGAGCAAAATCAAGGAAGACTGACTGTTACTGATATTGCAATGAAATCTAAAAGAAACAAACCAGTCAAACAAAAAAACAAAAAGTGTGAGAGCATTTTTGTTACTGACCATTATTTTTAATATCTGATCTACTTTCAACAAAATTAAGAACGAAAAAGAACACAAACTCATTTTTCTTTAGCATTCAATGTTTTTCACTTGAAAAAAAATCAGCCTGAGGTGGAAGGGGACGCTGTGAGATCTCTGCCCGGAGCTTCCAGCTAAGGACCACTGGGTACTGGAGGGACCAGCGTCTACTAGGACAGCCGCTTTAGGTGGGGCCTCTGAGACTTATCTAGGGATGTTAAAATCATGTATAAAACAAGAATGAATTCCCATATTCGATAGTCAAATCCGTGTCCTGCCTACAAAACATACAGGACACAACTTTTCCTGTGTGCTGTGGCAATGGGCTATTGTTTGCAGGCTCAAACATCAGGGAGAGGAGGTACTTTCCAAGAGCAGATAAAACAAGTCAGCAGGAGGTCTAATTCGCCACACTGGAGGTAGACAGGGTGATTCTGCTCCCTCTGTACCATAAATCTGACCACAACTGCAGAAACTGCTGGTCATTACCTTGCCTTTAAAGTTAAGAAAGCTGGATATAACTGAGGAAAGAACTTCACTCCACCTTCTCTTTTTTTGGTATTCATCCTCAATCCAACAAGATCAGCTCAGGGGTGCAGAAGCTCTGTAAGGCAGGCTGAATTGTATCCATGGTATCCTCTCTCTCCACAGCAAGCAGACTGTTACAGGCACTCCAGGGTGTCTCCACTTACAGTTTTCATGTCTGCTTCAATGTTAAGTTCTGTACTCCTACATATGACCATGCAAAACCGCCGTTAACCCATCTATCTTTTTTCCAAGCTGATAGGATGGCTCCTGATAGCCAGCGTCATGACTGTGGCCCTGATTTCAACATGTATCAACCGCTGTTTCTCCCCGGTTAGCTATCTTCAGCTCAAGTTCTGGAAAATTTACTCGAAAAAGGAATGGGAGCTCTTTGAGACCAAGGCTAAAGAGCATGCAGCCAGGCTGGCAGAAATAAATATTAATTGCTTCTTTGAAGCCACTGACCCAGCACCATTTCAGACTCCCAGCAATGAAGACTGGCAGAAGATTTCATTCTTGTACACCTTCAATTCGCAAGAGCAGTATTACAGCATGATACACAAGTATGTTAACACAAACAGAGGCAACAGCGTCACATTCGGGGAAGGAGATCAGAGTCCCTCTGTTTTAGGATTTGTGGATGAAGCAAGTGCAGGCGAATCAGGGTTTTAATGAAACAAATCCTTTGCAACGCTGGCAATCTTTTAACCCTACTGATATAAGAAGAGTGTTATTCTGTGCTCTTATTGAAATCTATGCGAATTGTATGTAAAAGCTGATAGTTGTAACCCTCTGCAGATTTGTTTTTAAATACACTTTATTACTTTTGCTTAAGTACATTTCAATAAATACATCTGTCACAATGGGAGTTTTCGTATGTTGTTGTTCATTAAGAAGAGTCACATGTGTAAAATAATAAGCAACCACAAAGATGTCAGCACGTAGTATGTCAAATTATTACCAAACACCTTAAGGGCATTTGGCAGCTGGAGTGAAAATACCAAACCTTCGTACCCGGCAGTATCAAAGAGACAAAACAGAATGGAAGTTTTGATCAGAAATTCAGCTCAGTTTATTAGCTGTCACTTGACACTATCTCTTTCAGTGGAGCCTAGAGCAAGCTCTAGACTAAAATATTTACTTTCAGTCAATTAGTTTCTCAAGGCAAGGACCGTATCTTTTAAAATCTGGGAAGAGATTAGCATTTTGGAGCTACCTGTGCATAACAAAGGAGTCCATCAGAATGACTTCAGCTGCTTATCAGTCTGAGTAGATGACCAAAAGATTCCAGTCTTTTTACCCCTATGTACTCAGCAGCTTTGGGTAATAACAGTGAAACTAAAAACTTCCATGATGGCGATTTTTCTTTACCGCTGCCTGATCTTGATCACCTTTTGCAGCAGACCTTCTTAATTAGCTCTACTGCTCATTTCCTGTAATTGTAAAGCTCTTTAATGGAAAAAAATAGGCATTTGAATGCTGCAGGGGAAACACACCAACATTAAACTTCCTGCTTATATTCCTTTTTTTTTTTTTTTCTGAAAAATATGTAATTCATAGAATCATAGAATAGTTTGGGTTGGAAGGGACCTCTAAAGGTCATCTAGTCCAACCCCCCTGCCGTGGGCAGGGACGTCTTCAACTAGATCAGGTTGCTCAGAGCCCCGTCCAACCTGACCTTGAATGACCCCATAATTATTATGGGGTTTTTTAATATATAATATTACATATAGGGTTTTGGTCCTGGCATCAGTACCTAAGCTACACCTGGATGTCGCTGTCAAAGACATTATTTAACTTGATCCATGTTGTGGTTTAACCGAAACCAGGACAATCCAGAATGGAGTCTAAGTGCAAATTAGCATGTCTTGAGGGGTTAGGCTTATGCATAACATGGCAGTATAGGTGAAGCTTATATTAACAAACATTTATATAGCACAGCTACATACTTAAGGACATTATAAATCCGCAATCCATATTAGCAAATAATAATGTTCTTATCAAAGAACATCTAATTATAAGAAACAAAGATACTAGTTTTGAGTGAAGCATGATAAAGTTCAGTTTTTCTCTGAAAAGCTTTTTTTAGAGAGCATTTTAGAGAGGTGAGTCAGATTGTTTGGTCCGGGCTGTCCTTTCACTCCTCCTAGAAATCTTCTCCTTCTAGACAGTAAAGTCGTAACTTGGAAACTATTCAGACAGACAGAGAGGAATCCCATGAAGTTGTTTGTTACAGTCATTTTCCAAGGAAGAAGGAAGGGAAGAGCCTGTTTTAACTAGCTGAATATAACTAGCTTGGAAGCTTCATTCTTATTATAAACTGAAAATATAATATAACACTTAAAGGGAAAACAAGATTTAACTCTGTATGTAGAAAAGAATTTTTAAAAGCATTCATTTTGTCACAGAGTCACTGACTTGCTCAGTGTTCTTTTCCTTCCAAGAAACTTGATGATAGTAGAGTAACAAGTGTCCAATTTGTTACTTGTGCCTCCAGGAAGCACAGTTCAGTTAAAAATGTTCCATTTCATGTCTCATATTGAAGAGTTTATTTGTTCATTGACGTCTAGAGAAAGATAAATCTACTCCAGAATGCCATAAATGGGAAGAAAACAATGTCCTGGCCCCACCGCGATCAGTGCCAAAACATTCCTTGATGCAGTGGGGCCAGGCTTTACCTTAGAGATGTAATAAAATACTTTAGGATAGACTGAAAGCCTCCAGGAACAAGCCGTGCCTTACTCCAGTTCCTGACAAGAAGCTGCAGTGAAAACACCCTCAGAATTTGTGTTACTCCTCTCAGCTGCATCTGGGTGGGCTTTTGCCACTTCCCACTCACAGTTGCAACTGCCAGCGTCTCATTACCAAAGCTGCCTCAGCTTTCCAGGGAAGACACAGAGCTGGCACTTCTAATTAAAATCAATGAGCAAAGGCTTCAAATGGGACTGCAATATGTATCTTCAAGTTTGCCGGCACTGATGGCAGTCTATTTTTCACAGATAAAGTGACTTTTGGGGGAAGGAAAAAAAATTATATCTATGTATAAGGATAGAAGCAGATATTTATATATTGGTTTTGTATGCAGTCATGTGAATTTTTATTTTTCCTCACCTTTATGTAACAATCATGTCTTCTGTACGTAATTACATTTATAAAGAAAGAAATTTCAAAGAGAAGCTTCAGCACACTTGTAAGTGCTCCATTAGACACCTCCAAGAGAAGGGCCTACACTAAAACGAAACACTGAGGAACACTTCTGTGAATATGCTACCAAGCAAGACAAGCAAAAAACTGCATGTGCAGAGTAGCTAATGTCAGCAACTAATGGTAATGTAGTGTGGGTCAATGTTTTTTCTATTGTTTATTGCCATTTTTCTACCTAACTTTTACTTACTCCATCTTTAGAATACAGTGGATGAGGTGATCCAGTGTAGAAAGAAAAATAGAAAAAACACTGATGGCAAAACCTGTGTGCATTGAGCATGTCTGCCCAGCAGAGCTGAGCCAAGAGGACTGATGCTGCATGACCAGATGCACAAGCGGGATATGACATGAGTATGAACTAGCACCCAGCCTAGTCTGGCAGTCTCGTGTCGCCTCTTGGCTTGATCTCAAATCCGTGCTGCCTTGACTGGCTCAGGCATTTCTGCTATATGTTTGTTTGCACAGTGGAAACTTATCCTTCAAAACTTACCGTGTCCAAGTAGACGTGAAGATTTCCTCGGGCTGTTTATTCTGAAATACTGAAACCTAAAGAAACAGCTTTGATGTCCTACATGAAGCATCACCGCAAATGTTTGGCATTGAAGGACGGGGAGGAAGCCTTGGCCACACCAAAGCCAGTGTGGCAAGACTGTGTGTGCAAAGGCCCCAGGATGACACTAATGGTCCTTGCTTGAAAAATGTTGTAATATCCAGCCCTGACTAGCTAATGCCTGCAGGCAAAAACTCTTTAATAGGCCCTGAATACACAGAAGTCAGCCTACGTGTCACTGCAATGTGGTGACTGACACTTTTTAGCTGGCGCAGACCTCGACAGAAAATGTTACCATAGGTGTGTGCATGCACACACACCTGCGTGCAAGTCTAATGCAACAGAGTTTTAAGTAAGAGAATTGTATCTAACAAAACAAGGACAGTATAGGTTATTCACTTTCAAGATGATCATAAAAAGAGGAGAATATTTGGTTGGTAGGATGTTGCTGGAAAAAGGAAAAATGGCCATTGCCTTGTAAAGAACCTTTTTGTGGTCAGCCAAAGTTGCCACATGTCCATCTCAGCCAGCTGGGCATAACCAGCAAAAACACCACCGAAGGCTCCTGCACAGGCAGTGAAATGAAGCAAATTCCACAAGACCTTTCAGCCCTGATTAAAAAAAGAAAAAAAAAATAGGGAAACTTGTTACTAGTTGTAACACGTTGTTACATGTTGTAACTGGTTATTCCGAGCAGGTTGGGCTGAGCCCAAGGCTGGATAATGAACAGCTTAGTTTTTGTTCCATACAAAATTGTTCTCTTAAAGCTCCATTACACTACGCCACCACTGTACAACACTGTTAAGACAAACGAAGGGAGAAAGATTATCATGAGGATTGTACAGACCTGGTGGGAAGGAACCCTGCTGTCCCCAAGGTAAGAAGTGCCCCTCACTTAGCAGGATTAAGAGGTAAACAGTCTGAGGGAAAAATAGGAGATGAGGGTACAAATCGCAGTGATAAAACCAGAGTTAACTCTGGGCTTCACTGAACTGAATTGAGGGTTTGAATTTCGGTTTAAAACAAGTGCTTTGGTGAGAAGAAGGTGAGCTGGCTTTGTGAGTAGGGTACTGTGCTAGGACTTGGGTTTTGTCCAACCCTTACCCAGATATCTTGCATTACACCAGACAACAGTAAACCTTTCCTATAACTCAGGTCTCTGCAAGGCTGCTATTTCTCTACTTCCCAGTCATGTTGTGGTAACAAGTCCACTGCCAAGGGGAAGATGTTCAACAGCTGGTGATGAAGGGCAGGTAAGAACAGACACAATGACCAGCAAACCAGTTGTGTGGCAATCTCTGAATTTTTATTCCAGTTTCCTTAGGTGAGTACAGATCCACAGCGACTACACATTAAATACGCCATGCTTTGTTCAGTTTGGTCATAAGATCAGTGGTCTTGAAGAGAAGACTGACATGAAAAGGCCCATAGCTTGAAGCAACACGAGCATTGCTGCGGTCATCAGAGTGCTGCAGCCTGACGTATGCATGGGGCTGAACAGGCATGCCAGCAAAACTGCATGTGGGGCCTGAAAGAGCCACAACGAACCGAACTGGCAGCTGCCATCAGTGAAGGCGCAGCCCCCTCTGCTTTCAAAAGGAGCAGGACGTCCGGTGTGGAGGACAATGAATGGCAAATCATTACGCATCAAAACAGGCACCTGACAGAGAGACACGGCATACAGCAGTCACAGCGGATGAGTTCATTATTCCTAACCACAAACAGCCAGGGAAATAAAGCACCTCTTAGCAACCATGCTTTGAAACATTGCCAACAAACAAAACGGGGAAAGGTGGTCATTTTAGCTGAAAACAGTTGGTGTCCAAATGAATAATTTGCATCCAGTGTGCACTAAATACTGAGATAAAACTTTGAGCTCAAGAGCATGGTTATGTGAGAAGGAAGGGCAAGCCATTTTGATCTTTTATACTGATATCTGTGTCATGACAATTAACATTGCTCTCCCCCTGCTCTGCCCCTCCTGTTTGCTGCCCGGCTCTCTTTGCTTTTCAAATGTATGACTGGTGCAGCTGGCTCAGCGAAGCCATTTTTACCCTGCATGTCTTCTTCAGAAACAAAAGGCACAAAATATCCCTCAGCAAGCGTTTCTCCCAGTATTTCTTTCATTTATTTCTTTTGTGCTTTCTGTCTTCAGCCTTCCTTAAAAATGTAATTCCTATTTCCGTCACAGCATCACCCTTCAGCCTGTCCTGGAGGAAGGTAACTTCTGCTGCTAAGTGAACCTAGAAAGAATCAGGTCTGATCAGTTCAGCAAAGAAATGCCCAGGTTTTCCCCCTCCTCCAGTACAACGAGCTTTTTCTCTCTCTCTTACCACAAGGGGACACCCTTTCTCAGGTTTCATAAGAAACAGACTTCTAGATTGTTTTAAAATATCTTTCTCAACTAAGTTAATAAAAAGGAAGTTTATATACACTGGAATTTGTGTAATACAAATTACCCTTCATTCCAGTGCTTTGCTTTCTTCTGAGAACCTAAATTGTGTACTTGATGATTTTGTGATCACAAAATTTCCTGGTCATGTACTAATACTTATGATACAATACTTTTGATAATTAGTCTTATATCAGATACTGTAATTCTGAGACTGACGTACATACGTAATACTTGTACAGCTTTTGTTTTCTTGAAACATAAGATATATGACAAATTAGATATTGACAGAGACATAAAGCAGCCCAAAAGTTATCTTCCAGAAAATGCCACAGAAGCTGTACAACCCAGTGACTTTCAAATGATGCCCTTTGTTTATTCTTTTGTAAAAGTCTTAAATTTAAGAACAAAATTTGGAATGCCATCTGATACACTTCTGATGCCTTGGTTTTAACATTCTACTCATCCACACTTTGTTCTCCCTTTCAGCAGGTGCTGCGGTAACCTGAGAATATTATTTATCTTCACGTATTTGGAAAGAATCAGGGATGGCTATTACTGGTAACACCTATGCAGGAAAATGAGATAGGTTCAAGGAGCAGCAGAGTCGTCCAGCACGCCCGCCTGGCTCTCCACATTACGTGTTAGCTGGCTCCCCAGTCCCACCTGGCTTTTGCACCTGAGTCAGCCATTGAAGAGCCAAGCAGGGTGCTTCTCTACCTCAGGGTCCAGGATCAGTCTGGCCCTCTTTTATTTCGATATAGACATTTAATCTGAGAGAGAGATTAAACACTACTAAATTTCCATCATTTATCTGAGCAAGTGGTTTTGCTTTCCTGTGCCTCTGCATATTAACAAAGAATGGAGAAAAGAGACGTGCACTTCCTTACCATTTCCAAGGCACCTCGAATCACCCCGCAGAGGATGTTACAGTAGCAAAGTGATGCTCGTTCCGCTGGCAGCTCCTCCACAAAGTCCACTAGTGGGTTTTTGTCCAGGATTAAGGAGAATTCATTTCCTGCGGCACTGCTGCAGCTCACACTAGGGGTGACCCCAAGGTACATCTTGAAAGCAACCTGCAAAAGGGTGAAACTCTGCTGCTTGAATTTGTTGTGCGCAAACCGGAGGCGAAACTTTAGGATGCAGCATCCTGTAGACCAGCTTTACCCTAGGAAAACAGGGGCAAGGGCCAGACAGGCTGGAAACCAAACTAGATTTGTCTCTTCTGTGATCACCCTGAGCCAGAGATGCAAATCTGGAGCTACGCGATACTCCAGGGAAGTACAGCAGAAGGCTGCTTATTCTGTCTTTGATGTTCCTACATTTACAACCCCACACAAAGTGGTTTTACTATTATCACTCGTCTCCTTTCAGTCATGTCACACTTCCCTGGGACCATTAGCATCTATATTAGGTCCTTCCCTACATTGCCAGCAGCTTTGATAATCACAGCTCAAGAACTCCTGCAACTGGTGAGTGTGTGTGTTTTTACTCTCATCTCCATCTGCAGTCACAAAAAAACAACAACTCACCAAGAATAAGACTGCCAAGACTGCAAACTTATTTGATTATATAGAGCATTGCTTGCTTTCCTTCTACTACCGATGAATGTTACTGTAAATGTGCAACATCTGCGCTGCTAGTGGAGGGGTCCCCAGTGAGCGCGTTTCTCCAGACAGTGACATCATGGCGTTATCTAGACAGCGCGTACGCAGGCAGGCTAGCAGCAGGCTGTTCTTCCTCTGGAGATCTCTCCCCTGCTACACCACTACAGACTGCTACGACCGAAGATAAAAGTGTCTTGATTTTTACTTCTTTAGTGACTATCAGACATGGATGGTTTCCAAACAATCCTGAAATTCTTTATGAACCGGAAAACTGCTATAGGTTACAGTTTTATGGCACTGCTGACAATGGGAGGTGAACGTGTTTTTTCTCTTGTTGCTTTCAGATGCCCCTGCAGCAATGAAAACTTCAGGTACGGTTTGGTATTTCTCTTCTCCCCAGCTTTCGTTTTGCTAGTTATTGGATATTTCTTGAACAGCAAGACCTGGAAACTCTTTACAGGCTGCTGGGTGAATCCCAGAAAAATATTCCCCAGAGGAAATATCTGCCATTTCTTTTACATCTTCGGACAAATCACTTTAAACGCTCTGGTAGCCCCAGTGATGTGGCTTTCTGTGGCTTTGCTCAACGGGACTTTTTACGAATGTGCCATGAGTGGCTTGAAAAATCCTGCCTACTTACATGCAGTTTGCCACAGCAAATCTGCAAAGTGCTTTGAAGAGCTACACAAGGTAGCGTGTGACAAAAGCTCCATGCCCTTTTCAGAGAGTGACGAACTGAAACGAACTCTTCAAGCACAGTCCCAGGTAAGAAAAATAAAGAAAGCGCATTATGCAGTTTGTACTGCCGCTGTGATTTATCTGTGGAAGATCCTGATGTCAGATGCTAAGACAAAACCGTTGGTTTCACATAAACAAAGTTTTGGGATGATGCAGCCTTGCAAAATAGAATCAATCCATCTTTTAGTTCAGTTTGAGCTGTGCCATACTTCCTGGGGGGCCCCACTGACGGCAGAATCAATAAGACCAGATAACTTAAAGCTTTCTTCCTGAATGAAGATTGCTCTAAAGGGAAAAAACTACTGGATTATTTAGGAGGCTGAATTAACAGATGTCACTCCATTAAAGGGATCTGTCCTATTAAAAAATCCATACCACACTCTCCTATTTTATACCATCATGATAACTGTAATGAAACCTTAAGTCACTAACAGTAGAAAAATACTGGAAAATAAGAGTTGTGACAGATTTGTGACTGCTTACATAGTATGTTTCTGTTTGTGTTCCTCATGTTCATGATGGCAGATGAGAGCATGTTTTTGTCCTGCTTGGACAAAGGAGGAAACACTAAAATAAAACAAGCAGAACATACAAAGCTGAGAGCGTATTACATTTTACTATATTCGTGTGATACAGTTCTGCTCACTGCCTTGTAATGTAAATAAATTCAGAGACAAAAAATCAAAACAAAAGAAAAAAAAAGGAAAAAAAGGATATGGAAAAATGATAGATGATTGTCAGCAGGAAGGAAAAACACTCTGTGGAGCCAGCAAGTTTTTGTCAGACAATTGTATCCATCTGGAACCATTTCCTCCCCAAGAGCCGGTTTTATTTTCAAGTCCTCATGCAAATAGGACTGGAATGCAGGCAAAGCCTGCACTGCAGACAAAGCAATTTATTTGAGAGTTCTAGAAGGAAATAACAAATAGTGCTTAAGACATTAAGTTGTATATATAGGAACTAGTGAAAGACCAGTGACTTGGTTTATAGCATGAGAATACATGGGTTCATTCTCCAAGCTGCAGGAAAGTGAAAAGCTGCTAAAAAGAGCAGTTTCTCAAATACCCATAGAAATCATCAGTCAGTACAAAGTGACTGGAAAAATAAAAGAAAGCGAAGCTATTCTTCCAAGCCAGTCCCTAAGAATAACTGTTTGTCAAGCTTCTCTGTTTCACATATTTCCCTGAGGAAACTTTCTATATTCCCTCAGCTAAACACAGATTTTTACTGGCGGTTATTTTTTTAACATCAGTGCAAGAGTTCACATGAGAAAGGTTGCAGCATGGGAAATGAGTTCCAGTTCATATGGGTCTCTGAAACCTAGAAGATTTGTTCCACACTGGAATTGTTCCACTGTTTGAAAACAAGTGGGGTTTTTTTTTGCAAATGTTACACATTGCAGTGGAGTAGGTGGGTAAAACTAGTGGCTAGGCCAGTGGCACTAGGCATGAAAAAACTGTGTTCACACCTCTGCTCTCCTTAGAGGAGGACATCCCACAATAACAACTTCAAGCGCATTTTTCCACCCTCAGCCCTTGCTCTAATCCTGGAAGTAGCTTTTTCTTTTTAAATGTTCTTAACAGAATTTTGTCAAACTCTGAAGTTGCTACAAAAAAAGCTGAGTGATGCTGGAAAAGCATATTTCAGCAAAAGCAAAGTTCTCTGAAAATATAGCAACTATTTCTAAGCAGTGTGTAGATGAATTGGGCTCTATTCCAGTGCCAATGAACACGCTATTTCTTCTTTCTCATGCTCTTTCCTCTCAGCATTCTCACAGGATTGGGCAAGAAGGTAATTTTAAACCAGTTTTGGCATAAAAATGATTTTCCACTATGAAGGGCTGATTCATCAAAGTCAAAAAAATTTCACAAGAATAGCATAGATTTCAGTGAATCTCCTGCTAAAAGAATTGGTGAACACTTTTTAAATTTAAGACCATCTTTTATATTCCTGTTAGCTAATTAATGCAGTTGTTGGTTTCGGGGGTTTTTTTAATTAAAAAGAAGTCTGAAAACAACACATCTAAATATCGTTACAGTTTAAAAGGTTCACTGATCTGGGACAAAAGTTACTTACCCTTTTTGGTTTCATAGTTCACCACAATTCAGAATTGTGTCTTAATCCTAGTTCTTGCTGGGTAATTTTATTTAACGCTTTCAGGAGATAGAAAACCATTTACCATCTAGTGATTGTGATATTTTATTCTCCCTGTGCACTTTTCCCTTTGTGTGACAGAATTCAGTGAGCAATTCCAATCCACTACATTCCAGATGGTTATAGTTTTGCAATAAACTTGCATCAACATCCTCTCTAAATTACCCAGACACTACTCCTGCTCTCAGGTCCGCTCTGGTTTTTGTATAGCTCTGTTCAGCCATAACATTATTTGATTGATCATTTAGACCTCTCTTAGATTTTTCTTCATACACAGTCTTGTAGTTGACGTCTGATTCGAGATCATCTGTCCCTGAACATGCCACTGCCGTTGTGCTGCACATGTCTCTTCAGCCGTTGTTATCCGAGTTCCCTTTGTTATAAAATGGGATGGGGAGGCAGTCAGACTCTAGTATAAGCCAACTTTTCTTGAGCATTTTACCTTCCACTGTAAAAATCAACCAGCTTTTGCCTCCTGAGAAACAGACATCAAAATGAGCGCTACTGAGAAGCCTCAAGCCTGACGTCTTCCGCTTCCCTTTGGTCTCCATATGGGTGCCCCATTAACACCAATGCCAGGCACCAAATGCAAACTGGGATGAGACGCCTGCAGTAGGGTCCCAAGAGGAGCAGCAGGCCCTCCATAAAAAGTGCGGTCGCTCTGTCAGACACTCTTGATTTAAGCAGCATTTTCACTTGGGCCTTTTTAACCTGAAACTCATTTCTTTTGTCTTCCCAGATTTTAGGCTGGTGTGTGATAGTTACCACAGCTCTTCTCTCCCTGCTAACCACTTGCTGCGCCAGCTGCCAGTCGAAAGTCAGCCACCTCCAGCTGATGTTCTGGAGGGTATACGCGGAGAAGGAGAAGGAGCAACTGGAGCAGATTTTCCAGCTGTATGCCACCAAGCTGAGCGAGCGAAACCTGAAGTGCTTTTTTGAGAACAAGGAACCAGAAGTGATTCCCCTGCCAGCTTTTCAGGCATGGGAAGATGCTTCCCAGCTCTACTCTTTCAGCAGTAGCAAACAGCATTATAGCACAATTCACAGGCTAGTTGAGGAAGGCCAGAAAGAAATCAACGAGGAAAGAGAGACAATGCTAGACTTTGTGGACAGAAGGGAAATACCATAGATCAAATATATTTTCAGCTTTTTTATATTTTGCTAATATAGCACACTTCTAGCTGGTTTCATCTCTATATTTTTTCGCAATGGCATCTTTCTTCTTCATCATGTTCCCTCCCAGTTACAAACTTGCTCCAAAAGGATGGAATGAAATTATTTCCCTACATCAGTGAAAAGGCTGCAGTCCTCCATTGCACCTAGGGTGCATGCTCTACTAACGTCGCTGGCTCTGGATCAAGAGCTGACAGCAAAAAGAGATGAATAATGACTTCTACAAAAGGGTTGTAACAATATCCTATGTAAAAGGCGCTATAGTATGCTCATCCTATGTAAATCAAGAGACTATCATAAAGTAACACTA
Organism: Aptenodytes forsteri; assembly: GCF_000699145.1. NCBI lineage: Eukaryota > Metazoa > Chordata > Aves > Sphenisciformes > Spheniscidae > Aptenodytes > Aptenodytes forsteri. The sequence continues at coordinate 4,731,759 of NW_008796222.1, read as the reverse complement.
TTTAAAAGGTGTGAATATAATAGTAGAAGATGTGTGTGGCTTTCTGACAGCCCACAGAAAGTAAAGGTTTTGCTTTCAGGTCATTTGCAGGTACAGTATTGTTTTGAGGCACCAGTGGTCACTCAAGGCATCTCGGTGTCTTTGGACTCCTGTTGCACCTAGAATGCCACGGATGGTCATATCCATCAGCCCTGGTCTTCTAGTCCCTGAGACATCTGCCTGGGACATGGGGTAGTGACCTCCATTGACAGTGAGGTGCCAAGTAATTTTTTAGACAAATCTTATAGACGAAGTGTGGGGTACCAAGAACTTGAAATTACCAAATGGTTTGGCATTTTTGTGTTTTTGTTAAAAAATAACATGCTATTTTGAAAGATAATCAGTTGTTGTTAGTGCTTTGTTACAATAATAAAAACGCATCACTGATATTTTGCCTCCGTAGAGTACTTGGTATTATCTTCTCCCACTGAGAATTTCTCTTTGCACGGGTATAAAGCTCCTGTTTTGAGTGGGTTTCGGGCACTGGGTGCAGCCTGTAGAGCTATGTAATATCGTTTGTACTGAGCCTGCAGTCAGTGTACGACTGAGGGCCTGGAAGGAAACTCCACATTTTAAGACAAGAAAATATTTTTGCAGCAGGCTGATTTTCATTTTTCTGAATATCTTAGGAAACTTAGTGTCTGGAGCAAGAGGGACCGGCAGGCAACGCAGGTGAGGTGACCGCACGATCAGTGCTTCTGACAAATGCGTTTCACCCCAGAGCCCTATGCTTTACCTCATCCGCTTGGAATTCACCACGTGGCTCTCACATGGGGTGTCCAGAGTCTTTGCAAATACTGTATAAAAGGAGAACAACATTTGTGCCAAGTTTCTTTCCCTGGGGTGATTGGGCAGGCTTTTATGCAGCATTTTACTGCCAGTCTCTCTGAGTCTGCAAAGAATCGTATTTTTGCTCTGCTTGAATCAGGCTTTTATCAAGAAACCAGGGTACTCTGCCCAGCTGTTCTCATACTCACTGCGGTTCTTCAGCAGAAAAACACATCTATCTGCATTTACAGACCATTACTCTTTTTTAAAATAAAATCCAAGCGCTAATTTCACTGTGTGCTTAGAATTTTCTCTGTGTGTTTTGAAGAACTTGTGGTCTTTGAGCAAATGTTTTGAAGTTTTTTATCCCAGCTGACTTAGAACATGTTATATGCCTAAATGTACCTGCTGCAAGCTGAAAGCACAGAGGCAACATAGCCAAAATGAAAACCACAACAGCAGGCATGTCTGACACCATGTCTGGCGCATATGCATTTTTCTCCCCAGGCTCCTCTCCTGGTATAGCAACTATCTAATTCCAGGGTACACGTCCCTTCCCATTTGTCTGCTTTTCTCTTTCTTTATGAGAGATGCCCCAACATCTACTGCCCAGCCCCATCTCATCTCCTCCCCACACGCAAAGGGAGAGGAGACACCACCTAACAGGATGTCCCCACTGCTGAGGCCAAACTTCCCTTCCCAAAGCCATCTTTCCACCTCCTTCCTCACTGGTACACAGAAAACCAAAGCAAGCAGGGATGCAAAGGGGAGGACACTAAGTAGGTTAATGAGCTGATCAAGGAATATGGGAAACAAGTGGGTTGATGTAAGAATGAGGTCTCCACTGTGGTATAGGAGCTGGGACACAGAGGCAAAAGCATAGTTGGCAGAGAGAAAGGTGGGAGGACAGAGCGATCCCATTTTGGGCTTTTGGCACCCTCTTTTTCCTCAGGAAAAAGCTTAAAGCTCTGCACCTGAGTAGCCAGGACCATCTGAAACAGGAGTGTTTCCCACCCTGGCTTTCTTCTTTATTGTGGAGGGGCAAAACCAAGGTGCATTCTCCTCTCCTCATCCTTACCCTGCTTCATGTTCACAGGTAACTCATGTTGAGAGTGTCTCCACTTCCAAGAGCAGCTGCTGAACACTTAGTGCTGCAACATGTGCCTGGTAGGAGCCTAAGTCTTTCACTGACCCACGTTCCCAGGGCTGTGTTACTCTAACTGTGTTGTCTTACCAAAATGCCTGTGACTTAATGCAATTGCCATGTGGATGCTGGGATACTTCTATTAAAAACAGACAAAAATAAAAGCCAGTTTGACCATATGTTTCCAACTGGAGTCTGGTTTTGGCAAATTTAACCCTGTCCTTCAAGCAGCTATTGCAAAAGCTGTTTTGTATCAACACTGTCCCTGAATTAAAATTCAGCAGCTACCATGGCAGCTCAGAAAGACTATTGTCAACTCTATCCAAAACAAACTGGAAAAAAACCCCAAACAGCAGAATCAACATTTCCTCTTGGAAAATTTAGATTTTGCATTAACTCTGATGCCCATCAAAATATGAGTGCACAAATAAACAGGAAACTTGTGCTCAGTTCTCTGTGCTTTGTCCCTCAGTTTACTATTTATTCTTCTCTGTGAGAACGCAATTTTCTCATTTAAATTCTCTTAACTCTTCTTCCGCTATACATCTGCTGCTCTGTCAAACTTCAAGTCTTTGTTACAAGAACAAAAACTAGTTAACCATGCCAGGCCCTCATATGCTTTCAATTTAGTTTCAGCTGTACTCTGTGTTACGGTATGACGACTCTGTCCAAATTCTACTGTTAAAATTTCCTGTGTAAAAGAGAACTTGCATGGAAACTATGCAAAACCAGTAGCTGGTTTGCAATGGAGCACCAATTTAAGGCAAAATTGCAAAGCTATAGAGTGAAAACTGTAAAAAAGTCTCAGCAGAAAAAATATTTTAAGTACACAGATAAGTAATTCAATTAATAGATATGAACTTTTTTTTTTTAAACCAGGCTATGACTGGACAGAAATTCCTTTAAAACTACCATACACGACTTCTCAGAGGGTAAAACAAAGGTCTTTTTGATCTTTCTTTGTGACTCCAAAAGACAGGGAAGTAAAACGAATAAGCAGTTTTGAAAGTTGCATCCATAAATCCATCTCACTTCTATCTATATGAAATGGAAGAAAAAAGAATATCTATTTAGACATGTACATAGGTTCACCATCAAAATGACACCTGTAAAAAGCAAAATCTCTCTTTTGAAAATGTTACTTGCGACTCTACGGGATTATATATTGCTAAATGTCAAACAAGAAATCTATGCAGTCAGAATTAAAAATGTACCACTGCCCTTTTTCAAAGTCTCAACCAGCATTCCATCTCTCTCAAGCAGCAAGAATAAAATTCATTAACATTTTGAAAGTGCTCAAATACAGTCTAGAATTACTGAAATATTTAGGAGGCCACTAACATCAGTCCCTTTATATACTACTGGGGACTTTTCACTACAAAACATTGTATGCGTAAGTAATGTTGCAAAGTAAGTGATAATACAGACTGTTAAAAAAATTGAAACCATAATTTCAGATGACATAGTAACAAGATTAATGAAGGACCAGAATTAATCTGCTTAGAAGGGGAAAGGCAGCCAAAATAACATTTTTGCTAGCATACTTTTCATTCTTAGTACTTTTCCACAAGAAGAGCAAGATGCTTTAAAGGTCTTGCCATCTGTTGCCGATTCTATGTGCTCACAAACTTTTCTTTACTCTTTACAGTGCAGCACTTCATTTTTCAGTTTACCAATTAGCACAGGAACCTGCTGTATGCATTTCCCTCTCTGTGTTGAGATCTGAAAAGCAACATTTACCACCTTCGTAAATTCTGCCAGCTTCTGTCAGGCTTTCAAACTGGCCATACGTCAATATATAGGGACCTTGTGTGGCAAGACCTCCCATGGGAAGAGGAATCACATCTCTTGTCCTACAACTCTGGGATTGGGGGTGACATGGTTGGATCACCCCAGCCCTGACGGTCCCCAAGGGCCTCTCTACAAGCAGCTGCAGGGATGTCTGTTTGCTGCATTCATGGGGTACTGAGCTTCTACAGTAAAGCCCATCTCTCCAGTCACTGCTTTTCAGCAAGGGTTATATCCTTAGGCACAGCACCGTATTAACACAGCTATGGAGCCTGTGAGCCAGCACTAGCTCACTATGGACCAGAGGGTATGGCCCGGCTGCTCCCACCTGTAGCACACACGGACACCTCCTGGGGCATGGTGACATTCTGCTATGGAAGGTAACATTGTTCTAGGATTAGATCTAAAACCAGAAGCTGTTTATTTTTTGCATCTCTTTCGATCAGATCAATGATGTCAAGGTCTTGTGAGGAGGAATTGAAGTAAAAATTTTATTTTGTAGGATTATAGAGCAAAACTATCACCCTCATTTCAAAAGTAATCCTTGGTTATACTCAGATCCAAATTCTGAATCCAGTCTTGGACATTACTGCTTCAGCTGAGCTTTATTCTTAATACCATTCCTTAATTGGTTTCCATTTTCTTATCCCAATTTGCCTGGGAGCAGAAAGCCTACTTTTACATGGCCTGTTTTATCTCTTTTTACTCAATCCTGACTGTAACTACACAAAATCACAGCACCAACACGAGAAGTCAGTGAGCACCATGGGAAGTCAGTGTAGAAGGACTCACTTTGGCTCATCATCAAAACTTGTTGGCCCTTCTCCAGTCCAGTATAAGCTAGCAGTAAATCCCAGGCTTTGCAATCTGAACCAGTGGTTGAAGTTTTGAGCCCTCAATCACTGCCTTAGGTGCACCTTTCCTCTGGTATTTATTTCTTAATATGGCAAGCTGGCTTTGTACTCCTCATTTTATGTTTTTTCCTTTGCTTCATCTCTTTCCACTTCCACGGGGAACACCCACAGCATGATCTTAGAGACTTCTCCTTTGCTTTCCAAAGGACTGCAAGATAACAGCTATGTTTACAGGATGTTTGGCTCTAACTACTTGAACTGCTTAACTGCCTTAATTACTTTAAATTTTAACTGGTTTTACTCTACACACTCATCCTCAAACAGATTTCTACCTCAGAAGAGTTAGTGCAGTTAAGTATTTAAGCGCTTTCTCCTGGCTGAGAACACTACTGCTGAAGAGTTAAAGAGATCATGTAAACAGCCATGTAATTCTGAACAGATAACTTTAACAGCATATTTGCAATTACTTGCTGGGTCATTTTACATTTGTTTTGTTGGTATGTGCCTCAGACAAACGTGCTTGAAGACTATTTAAAAAATATTTTGCCAAAGAAATGTGAAAATGCTTTGCATATCACATTTTGCCTCAGAAAGGTTATACTCCTACTACAGAACTCCTTTTAGTTTGCTAAAAATAGTCTTTTCAAGAGACTTTGTGCTTTAAAGTTTGTTCCAATCTTTCCAAGTAGTTTTATTTCTCTCAGTAAGTCTCTTTTGAAGTACAGCCTGCAGAGAAATAGTGTCTTTTTGCTTACTTTGATGGTTAATTTTTCACTGTATTTTGTTGTTGAATCCCCTGTACTTAAGAATGATAGTTCAACTGTACTAAAGCATTTGTAAATAAGGGAACCATGAGGAATAAGACCCAGAAAACCAGATATCTGGCATATACGTGAAAATCCAGAGAAAATAAAGTACAAATACCACCTGAAGAAGAACATAAAAGTGAACAAAAATGCGATTTTGCAGCCTGGTATCATTCTTTTAACGAGACAGTGTATTTTAATACAGTGATTGAAATGCTGCTTGTCTCATGGTTTTCATTCAGCTGCACTCACTATCTCCAATGGATCCTCTACCCTGGCTCAGCTCCTCCCAAGGAGGAGCTTTGTTATACAACATCCTGATTTGAGACTCCAAAATACAATTTACTTCAGGAAGGAGTTTAATGTCCACTTTTTTATGAGCTAATGGGATCTGGCTGGCTTTTAGTAATGTCACCTGCTTCTGCTTTAAACTTTGGCAGATCATGGTGTATGTGTGCGTTGTGCACATGTGCACTTTATAGCCCTACCAGCAACAGCAAATGCAAAGAGGTCCTTTCTCTATTTCTGTGACAGCCATCAGGTCCTCTATGACAAGCATTTTGGAATGATAACATAACTTCTGTCCCTCCGTTTCAGTCAGATGTAACGTAGATATTTCTGACATGGTTAATGTGAGCAGGATCACACATCACCTGATAACATCCACGTACACTTTGAACTAAGATACTCCTGTATAACCAGCATATACTGGTGCCTTAGTTCACTGTATAGAAAGCCTGCTGTTTGCCAGTTCTGCAGTCAGCGGTTAAACATAATGCGCACATTTAGCTCATGCTGCTGGTAATTCTCAAGCAATCAAAAAGTATGCCAGGCATATTTTTGTCTCTTAAAATGAGCCAATGGAAATGAATCTTAGTTCAATTAACTGATGCCCTGATCTCTCCTCAAAACAAATGACTACCTAGTAAACAGTTCTTTGTTACAAAGCGTGGTTAATTTTTGCCATTGGGAAAGGCCAGGCATATCTTCACTGGCAACACTTCATAGCTGAAAATCATAAAGGATAAAAGGGATCATTCACCATGACCTGAGCAGGTATTAGTCTGAGCTAACTCAATATCTATGAACTACCACCTCCTTTACAGTGACTCAGCAGTCTAAAGGGGCTAGACGTCCTATGGATTTCTCTTTGAGTTTCCCCAGGAAATCCGACTTGCCCATGAGGGCAAAAAAACATCTTCAGAAACCCGCGTATTGCCACTAAATTTCCTCCTAGATCTTTCTTGTCTGACAGTAGTGTGGAAGACTACTCAATAAAAGAGAACAAAGAAGGCGAAAGTACCCACTCCGATTTTATCTCTTTGATTTTGTTATTAGGTTTGTGGGTAGTGAGGAAAATGTTCCTCTCATTTTCCTTTCTTACAGTTCTTCTCTGCTACCATTCAGTCTCCCTTTCGCAGAAAATCCTGCAGTTTATTCCTCATATTACCATTTTAAGGTTAAAAACCATCTAAGATAATTACAGAGATGCTGAGGAGATTCAGATGGCAGGAGTAAGAATTTCAAAGTTTAAGATCTGTGTGAGGTGGTTAAGGCTTATGCTACTAGAAAAAGAAAAAAGTGAGGGAATATATGATTTGAAGTTTGCTAAAACTGGATCATTTTTTGTTGTTTGCTGCATTCTCTGGCAAGAGTAGAAGAAATCAGCTTAAGCTGCAGCAAACAAAAAGAAACTTTTTAATTATTCGAATGGCAAAACACCTCATAGGCTACTAGGAATAGAAGAATTTTAATTTCAGCTTAGCAACTGACTTTAAGGTCAGTTTAGGTCAGGGGTTGGCAGCCTCTCACAGGTGGTATCCCATTTTGTGTTCTCTGTCCTCAGATATAAAACTAATACCCATGTGAACCAATTCTGTGGTTCTGACGACCCTATGTGGTAAACTTTCTACTGTGGGTTTATCAAGACCATCTGCAAAATTCTTATCTCACTAAACATCACATTTTTTGTGTTCTGTTGAATGTTGTATTTTTCCCAGCCTGATGTAGCACTATGCTACAGAGGTAGAAACCGACATCTCTTCTCAAGGCCAACCTCTGTGAGCTACCAGTGGATATGAAGTTGTAGATAAGGAAAAGGCTGTATTTCACCCAATGGAAGCATGGGTGTGATTGTGGAGATAAGTGTTTTATGATAAGACAACCACGATATAGCGGAAAATGTAGGCAACTGTTCTGGAGCAAACTGATAGAGGAGGAGGGAAAAGCTAAGACCACTGAAGCTGATGAAGCTCTAGAGAATGTAAATCTTATTTACCTGTGCAATCATGTCTGCGGTTTCAGAGTAACTGCGGCACTTTTTCACAGCTGAACGAGCTAAAAAATCATCAATCAGCCTTACACCAATGCCGTATCCCCTAAGGAGAAAACAAAGAAAGTTAACATTCAAAATGAGGAACTTCTTTCCACCCACCATCTCCCTAACCTGTCTCTTGTGCTTTCTCAGCAAAACAGCTGCGTGTTCCTAAATTAATGGCTTTGAGGACAACAGATTTTGCTGCTCTAGATTCTTCTTTCTACCACATTTTGCAGCACAGTGGGATTGCTGTTCATGTAGTCATTTAAGGAGTCATACTCCTTCAAGCACGATACTCCTGGCAAGGATGATACGAATGTTGTTTATATACACATTGTCTATACATACATTTATATTTACATATATGAAAAAACATTAGATGTTAGATATATAATATATAAACAATATATAAATAATACACCTGATTAATACTGCTTTCTCACTAAAAATAGGATAGGATAACATAGCACAGGATTTTCTCCATTCCTCTGTGATCCCCAGAGTTCATCTCACACTGTCTCTGTCAACAGGCAGAGATGCCGTGTCCCTTTAGGTCACAGCATTCACCTCTGGGCTGGTATGGAGTTCAGCAAATCCTGGGCACGCTCATTGCAGCAGTCAGGTGCCAGGAAAACCCATAGGAAATAGACTCACATCTGACCTCTTTCACTTTATCCTCTTATCTCTTCACCTCATTTTTCACTCTTCCTCCACAATTCCCTCTTTGTCTTTTTTCTAACATGTTCTCTCCCTTCATCTACTAGTTGCAGAAAGAATCCAAAAGTTGCTAGTTAATATACAGTTTCAGTACGCCACCACCTTCATTTTGTATTTAAAACACTACAATTTCAGAGAAATGAAATAAAAAAGGATGGAAGTTAATGGAATTTTTTATAAAACAAATATTCATTCCTAGCTCTCGCACATTAACAAAGGTCAGTAACTACATAGTGTGCAAAATAGCTATGCCTCCAAGCATATTTTCAAAAAGGGAAAGAGATTGACACAAATGTTATGAAGGAATGTGAACTCAACTCAGAAATGTTTTTAGGGAATTTTTCCTTTCCATTTATGTGGATGTTGGCAGTCTCTGCCTGTTTGTCAGAGGCCCTACACCCTCAGTGAAGCAGTCTGAACTTGATGGAGTTTAATTTTGTACCACGTCTTTGACAAGAAGCCAAAAAGTGATCTGATGTCTAATGTGATGACAAGACCGAAAAGTGGTTTTCACAGGGTGAAGTTTAAAATTGCAGTATGTCATGCATCAGAAAACAATGAAATATTTATTTATTGCCTAAGTATCAATACCAATAACATTGGTAAATATGTCATCAGCAGTTAGCAAGGTATGTGTTGGTAATGTACAAAACTACTTACATCCTTTTCAACTTTTATGCCTTAGATTTGCAAAGTCAAATGAATAATAAATTGACAAGCATCTATTTGGCAACTGTACAGTGAAAAACACCGTTCTCACTACAGATTATATATGTACATATATATATAGAGAGAGCTAAGAATACTGTCCCCAACTGTCACAGGTCTGCAAATCTATAAGGTTTCTTCCTCAAGCTGGGCTGTTTTCATCTTCACAGAAGTAAAGATGGCCATATTGCTTTAATGAAACCTGTCATTATTTTATCAAGTCTTTATCAACACAAAACCAAAAAGATTTTATAGAAACAGCAATAATAATAAAAACAGAAGGAGTAAAATATGTCTCCACATCTTCCAAAACTACTCTTTAGTAATTTCTACTGTAGCAGCATAAAGAAGTCTGTGTATTTTTGAAATGTATGATTTTCATCAGAGCTGAATGAAAGATGAATATAAAATAAATATCTGAGGGATGTTGTCCCTTCTTAGTCTGTGAAGAAATTACTTTTCTTTTTTCCAATCAATGATTTCTTTTACTCACTTCCATCGATAGCTATTGGACTATAGCTTGTTTGCAAACTTTCAGATTAATAGTAAAGTGGTCAGGTATTCTGTCCACTGTGATTGTTGTGAATCCATTTTGCATGTCCATTTTTGCCTGAAAACACAAGCCTTACTCTTCTGCTGAAGATCTTAGTATATCTTCTTGTTAACCAGCTCAAAAGTTGTTTCTTGCTGATTTTCTGTGATACTATCTTTACTGTGATAATGCCTAGGAATCTCAGTCAGGATGACAGGATCCTATAACACAGGATCTTCATTTTCCAAAGAGGTTATCCATGTAAAAACCAGTTCCTCATTGACCACTTGTGCTACCTCACTCACTGCTGTATTGTCTTTTAAAGGTGAGAGGCCTGTCTGCCCCTAACCCAGGGAGGGGGGAAGAGAGCCACCCCACAGGGGACAATTCAGAGTTATCAAGTCAGACACCTGAATTACACCCTCGGGGAAGGCGACTGACCATGGAAGGAGGCTGCCTATTGACTGAGTCACCTAAGCCAAATCCCTGCAGCCTGGAATTGTGACTACTTCTTAGCTGCCCAAGTCACAAAACCATGGTGTAGCTAGATGAGGGGGAGCCATGGGAGGGCCACATCGACAGTGAACACAGAAATTCATGTTAACTAGAAAATACCTGTGAGAAACAAAAAGCTTGTCTAGTTTGAAATAACATGGGTACGAAGAAATAGAAGAGGAGAGTTAACACCGAAGTTGAAATTGAATACATGGATGTAGGAGATGAAATTTAGAAGTTTATATTATTAATTAGCATAACAGAGGATCAACAAGGAACAAGTGTAAGCTATCAAAATAATCCTGACACTTTTCTTCTGAGAACTCAAAAGCTAATTGTTGATCTTAATTCACAAATTAGCATTATTTCTGTTGACAGAATATTGAACTTTATCCCCGTGATCTCTGTAATCCTAGACAGAGTGCTGGAACTCATAAGCTGAAAGGTAACATTCAGGTGGACAAATAGCATTATTGATGAAGTTGAACATTTAAAGCTTAAATAGTACTTACATTCTATCTAAACAGGTGTTGACATCTTCATCTTTTTCATAGTCCTTGCACAGCTGGGCTACCAAAGCCCCATACGTGAGTACAAAAAGTTCTCTGCTCTGCCAGAAAAGGTGGAAATCGAAAATGAAGCAAATTAGAATCAAACTTTCCCACGCTTTTGAGCTGCTACTGTATTAAAAGCAAGCAAAAATAACATTTATATTAATAAAGAAACTTCTGTCCATGGATGTGTATTCATGGAAATCCACAATTCAAGTGTGACAGAACCTGAACTGATCATCACTTGAGTCTCTGTACAGGGATTTTGCTTGTCAGAAATACCATTTCTTGGGATACAGTTATTTTCATCAGGTGCATTCTTGCATCCTATAACTGCACATATGTATGCTGGATCGATAAATGCTGTCAAGTGCCATCCAAGATTAATGACAAGCATTTAGTTGCAGGAAGACTAATAGAGGCAATGAGCTATTTGTCCTTTTACAATAGGAACAACAGTATACACACTGAAATTCCAGTTACTTCACAAAGGTATGGTTGATCTGATTCAGATCATCAGCTGCTTTCCCCCCCAAAAAAAAAAAAGTAGATTAAAAAATTAGCTCAGAATAATAAAAAATATTATAATTCAGCACAAGTGTAAAGAATAACAACAAGCAGCGTAGAAAAGAATCAGTCCCATTGACAGTTCTCCTTCTTTATCAGTCTTTACAAGTAATTGGAATCACTGTCAATACTAGCTCTCCAAATGCCTGGGCAAACTCATTGTGACATTATTTCTGTATCTTAGTACAGAAGATGTGGTTGGTATGGCTCTACCGCATGAGCAAGATAAAGGGGACGGGTGAGGATTGCAGCTGCCTGCCCAAGGAGCATGGAGAGCAACTGAAGAGGTCAAAGGCGTATCTCTGCACAGATCCTGTCACAAGCACTAGTCTGGGATCTTCAGCTGTGCGCCAATCTGGAGGAAAGTTTTCTTCCCTCCCTGCCCTGCCACATCACCTCCATGGCACTGCAGAATTGAATGTATTTAGCAGGAGTAGCAGCTGGCCTTTAGGTGAGAGACTAGGTTGACTCACTTAACTTGGACAGGAATTAATTAAAGGAAGTGCTACAGGCCTGTGGCATGTGGGCAGACTAGAGGTGCTTTTTTGTTTACAGCCTGTGGAAAAATAATAGTGAATACCAATGAAAACAATGGAACAAACACAGAAGGAAAGGAAGAATGGCTTGGTGGAAAGACCTCTTCCTGCTCCCTTTGCATCAAAAACTTGGAGTTTAATCAATGTTCCCATTTTAACAAGTCACTGTTCAAAATCTTAAGTAGTATGGAACCATTTCCTAAACTCGCCTTGGTGATAGCTCCTGTTTACAATAATATTGCACATTTTGCCAAATTCTCGTTAACAAGTTTTTAATGGAGTAAATGGATGTGATACAGGTTCTGTATTGTTCTAGTCTCAGCAAAAAGCCTGTGTTGTAATAAAACAAATGCCTTAGAGAAACTTAAGCATACTATATCAACATAATTGTATTTATCAGCCACTCTTGCAATCCGTTGGAGTATTTTTTTTCCATAAACTTATGTACATTAACTTTAATTATATTATATTCTTTTATTTCTTTTTCAGTGGAGACCTCTGTCCCCTTTTCAGAAATTGACACAACATTGCCTTAAAGCCTTCTGGAACTTCTCCACTGCCCCAACTCCTATTAAGGCTCTAAGTTCCTGAAGGAAGACTTGTGTGGAATTGAACCATCCAAACACAGAACAGACATCTCCTTCTCTCTGTGTTTCATTTAATGACTATCTAACCACAGAGGCACAGAAATTTCTATCTTTGACCATAAATCTCTCTACGCACTTAGACCTCTGCTTCTGAACAGATTGCAGTCTCAGAAACTTTGTGCCCATCTTTCCTAAGCCTGTGCAGAATCTCAGCACTACAGATAAAGTAAAAACATGCAGTTAAGTGCCCAGTGAGCGAGACAGTCACTTTGTTTTTGTTACCAGTCTTCTACAGTTGTCTATGTTCTCTTTTCCTTACTAGCAACTTCCTCTCTCTTCAGTTTGTTATACATATGTATACATAGATACATGTGTCATAATTATACTTTTAGATGCAAACATATTCTCTTCAAGACACAGTGCTATTATTGGGTTTTTTAAACCACTGTGGCCTTATTTCCGCATTATGGCACTTTGGTTTTTTGGACTTGTGGTAAAATATTCCTAAACAGTTAGAAATTTTCAACCACAGATAGAGATTCTGAGGAAACTTGCTATTTGAATTTTTTGTATTTAGACACACCACTGCCAGAGAACAAGAAGGAGAATAACCGGTATCTTTAATGGCACAAAATACTGCTTTTTGTGACCATGCAGTTTAAGAAGGCCTCTTGGGAAAATCTTGCATGCAGTATATTTAAAACAACTGCTGGAGCTTTAGGAGAATATTAACATGAAGTGCAGAAAAAGAAGGAAGTTTTGGTCTATATAACTCCTGTTATATAGACCAGGTCTATATAACACTGACAGAATTCTGTGCTATGTGACCAATGGTCAAAGCCAACATTCAAAGACAATGGTTATAGTTTTACCATTGTTTCCCCAAGAATCAGATTTTGGCCTTAAAGCCAGATGTTGAGATCCTGTGATGGTGGATCTATGCCATGGATTTTTTCTATGGATGGCGTAGAAAAAACACAACATTAGGAGGATGAAGCAGGACCCCTGCTCATGCAACATCACCCCCAAAAGAAGACGTGGTCTGCTATGTAGGAGGCACAGAGTTTTTAATGGAGTAAGTACCTAGTGGGTACCAGGTATGCTGCGGTCCCAGATAAACCATCTCTTCCTGTAACTGTTCATGGGGTAGAGATGTGGCTGGCACAGCTTCTTATCTCCAAAACAAGAAGAGAGTTTTGGCCTCAAGGATTCATGTTGAGGGCAGGACTGTCTGAAAATGATTTCATGTCATGGTCAAGGTAGCTGGAGAGATTTGAAGGCTCCTAGAGCAAATCTCAGTATTACTGCTCAGAGTCAAACAGACTCCAAGTCCTATGGGCAGGCTTTTTTATGTCACTGCTTAATAGCTGGCAGCTTGTTGGCAGCTCACAAGGGGGTCCCACTGTAGCCATAAATGCTGCCAGCACCTCTGCTCTCATCCCCATCCTTTCAGTACTTTCAGGCTATTCAGAAATATGACTGTATAAAATACATCAATACAATAACAGCTTATTCTTACTCCATGCACAATTTTAATTGCACATTACAAAAATGTCTTACTATTTTGTGGTTCTCCTGCTTTCTTCCTGGTGGCCGAGGCATGTTGCTTGTGTAACGCCTGACGTACTTGATTGTCAGTTCATGTTTTTTCTTCCTCAAGCAGCATAGTTTTCTCTCAGTCACTGTATTTCCTCTTGCCCTTCTCTAAACTTTTCTCCTTTCTGCTCTTCTGCCTTTTGCATGAGATGTGTTTGCTGCAATCTGTAATGCTGCTGATGCTCCACCTATTCTCTACGTGTACCAAGCCCTTTGGGAGGAATTTGACTGGCAACAGATCTGCCCCTGTACACAACATAAATAACCGCTCCATCCACAAGAACGATTTGTAATCAAACACACAGCAAACAGCCATGGGAAGTCAAACCGGGCAGCCCCAAGAGATTCACAGGTCTTACGTTTTTAGGGACAGCAAATTCATTCTGTTGTTTGTGTCAGGTTTTGGTGTTTGGAGAGTTAACAAAAGCTCCCTCTCTGAAGAATAAAAACACAATTGCAAGATACTGCTGCACAAGCTAATTAAAAATTGATCATTTTCAACTTAAAGGAGCTATAGTCTTCTGTCAGCTCTGACTGCTTTAGTCTGGCGAGTTAACGTCTGCCTAGGCAGGAGCGGTGTGGGTTACAAAGCACTACTACCACCATGTTTCTGCAAAGTTCGCAGGACAGATCTAGAGCACCCAAACTCCCAGAGGAATAAACTGTGTACCTGCTACAGCTGCCAGCTTGTGCAAATGGCACGTTCATTAATGATGTTTCTAGGGGATCTGATATCATTCTTAACCTATTATAACCCCTATTCATAAACATCCCTGCTATGAACAGCCAGGAAGGTTCGGCTTACTTTTTCTGTTTTCCCCTGAGTTAAATTTGGCCTATTCTGTTAGTTTAGATTTGCAGTAAATTTAGACTGTGGTCACTAGTGAATTTAGAAATGAATCAGGTAGCTGTCTTTCCTTATAGGACTTATCTCCACATATATTCCCACTGAGTCCTCTCAGGAAAGGAAGTAAAAATGCATGGCCTCATCTGAATACCATACTGTTATTAAATTTCAATTAATTAATAGATTCGGTGATGGAGTAAAATTACAGGTATTTACTACTCCAGATACACAGAAAGCAGCACATGTGATTCATTTGGGATAAGAAGGATTAATTTACTTTAAAAAATGGTAGTTTAAAGTTATGACACAATTCAACAACAGAAAATAGGACAGCTTTTTCTATGGAAAACATAGTCATCCTAACAGCTTTCATTTTACACAGAACGAGCTGGTGTCGACAACTTTACAATATAATAAGCCTCTTCCATTTTTTTCTAGGCACTTTTCTGGCCCTGTAAAATCCGACTCCATTTTATAAGTGAAGCTATTGTAGGTACTTCCCATATCTAAATTTAAATAAATTATAAAAGCCAGGCATTACAATTCTCTAGATAGTTACTTGCATTTCTAAATTGAGTCTGAGATGGGTTTGTTTCTCAGATTGTCTCCAACTGGCGACAAGCACCAAATACTCTCATTGCAAGAGACATCCCATATTCCATAAGAAAGTGTACTGCATTGCATTTTAAAAAACAGCTCTAAAAGATTATCATTAGCATAATTTAACTGCAGTGAAACCATCACAAAGCACTTAAGGCTACTCATAAATGAGCACCATTTTATTTATCCAGTTCTGAATATAAGGACAAATTACTTCAGCCTGCATTATTAATACTACAGTCATGAAGGAACACTGTGGACCAGACAGTGCAATGCGTGGTAAGAACACATCAGCATTGTTTGGAAAATACATACGTGCACACGTGTATACATGTACATTCACACATATAATACGAAGTATTAGGTAGAACGTACTACATTTTGAAAAGTTTGCACATGATTGAGAAAATGAAGCTGAAGTGGTGTGTCCCAATAAACTGGGGATTCAATGGCTCCAGGGAGGGAAACAAGTCAATGGTGGACTGCGTCCACATCTTCAGGAACAGAACAAAACCACCTTCTTAATTTTAACTGTCATCTCACTTGCAGCCCTGTGAAAAGAGTAGAGGTTGGCACATATCTGGCACCGGTTTTAAACCTTAACATAGACTTCTCAGAAATAATCCAAGGCAATTTGAATAGTGAGGAAGTTATCAGCTCCCTTTGTCATGTTTGTAAGGGGAGGATTTTAGCCTTCAGCCTCAAGAAGGTTGGTCTGGCACACTGCTTGAGCATTAGACTACACCAGGTCTCTTCATTCCCATTAAACTGACAAAAAAAAATACACAACCTATCTCCTGAAGTTCAAAAGCACGTGTAAAAGTATGTACCAGCACCCCGTCTCTTATAGTGGACTGGCTGTTATGGGACAGCTGAAACCTGTAGAGCTAAGCACATGATCTCTTTAGTAGTCCAGTATCTAAGGATTCTCCCAAACATGAATATCGCAGAGCAGAGTGCAATATAAAGGTCAATAAAGAATTAGGTGTCAAATGCCTAAAAAAATACCTTAAGAAGTTCTTTGAGCCAAAACAAGAATACGCTTGCCACAAAAGATGGGTGTCCAAATTAGTACAATACAGAATCAGGCTTTTGTTTGCTCTCCGTCTCCAGCTCAATAGATCTTGTGTTAAATATTCCACTCACAGAAAATTGAATTCTTTCAAATCGCAAGAAGGTAGGTGATGGGGGTTTGAAGCTACATGAAAAAAAAGTGCTTGAACACAGGTTTTCCACATCACAAATGAGTGCTTTTACTCAAAGCCCAGTGTGGCTGTTGCTTTGGCCATGTTTCGGAATAAAGGAGTGCTGGTCCTGCCACTTTGCCTGTAGTGCCCTGCCTGGGAAGCGTTTTCAGCATGACCTGCTGAAACTTCCTTGGTTGGGTTAGGAATCTCAGGAACTGTTTTCAAGAGGGTGTTTTTGGATTCGGGTGCCTACTTTCTGCTGAAACTCACTGCAGGCACCTAAAATCTCATATAAATTTGCCTATAAAGCACAGATGAATTCTGAAGCAAAAGATGTATGTTAAAAAAATCATTAACAGGTTTCTATTCTTCCCTTAACATAAAGCTTATTGATGACATTCTCATCAGTGCTTGTCCTGGTTAAGGGGAGAGGAACTTCTCCCCTTAACCAGGCCAACGAGACCATGAAAATGACTTGGCAGCTTGAAGCCAACCTGCGACTGGGCAGAACGCAGGACACGGGCAGTGCTCCCCTATGCTCCCACAGGAGATCTGTCCTGCAGGTACTTCCACAGCATGCTTTCTAACATGCACAGGCAGGGTTAACATCCATGCAAAATATAACTCAAAATGCAGCTAGAGGAGGCACAGAACATCAGCCTTTTGGCTGCTAACTCAGTGTTGAAAAACACTTGTGCAGGACCGGAGAGACCAGGGTTCAGCCTCCTCCTCCAAACTTTACAGAAAACAACCTTCAGATGGAAAATAGAACAACACTTCCCTCTTTCTCTCTACCTTTTCCTGGCCATTAGATAACAAAATCCTAATCTTTTCTGATCCAATAAATATCAAAATCCTCTCTGTGGGGGAACTAAGTGCAACTGGTAGAACTGCGGCAGGAAAGCTGGAGAATACAGCTTCTTCCCACCACAGTCACACCACATCACTAATAATAACTGAGGTCTTGGAAGAAAAAGATGAGTGAGCGAGTTTTGACTAGATCAGGTGGAGAAGGGAACTGACACCAATCTCTCCCTTCTGCCATGGCTGCTTTATTTCAATAAAAAGCAAACAACAGAATAGAAACTGTTTGCTTGTGTATGGGAGGATAGGAAGGTGTAATATGTCTTCCAATAACCATGTTTTAAAAGAAAATGACAAACCATTCTCAGTTCTTAAAAAAAATCACTTATTCTCATAAGTGAGGTTCCTGGCAGTGAATTCAAGCTGACAGAGCCCTGCAAAATGATAAGCAAAACCACGGCTAAAGTTTGCCCATGTAGCCTACTTGCCTCAGACGTCAGTTATAAGCATCTCTTTGCTTCAGAGGCAAGCTGGCTCTCACCTCAGGAAGTGGTATTTTGGATTGCATTCAGTCCTAACTCTTCCTGGGCATCAGATAAAGAGCCTAAACATCTACCTCGGGACTCTGGGTTCCTCTGCAAAGGCGAGTACTTAAAGGTTTGATGTGCCGCCCAAGCTCTTAATTGGATCCAACCCTGTAATTTGTTCTACAATAGGATAAGCCAGCAGGATTATTTACAGCACAGCATGAAAGCAAATGCCAAAGATGTGACAATGCAGCAGTACAAAGTCATTGTATTGATTGTATAAATTGCCTCATTCAACAGTCTTAGGCTGACTATGAATATTTCAGTGTTGTATCTCTCTTCAGTTTCACATCTAATGTGTTTCTTGAGTAAACAAGTGATGCTTGGGAAAGCCTTCCTCCCTTAATACAAAATAAGACATGGGTTCCCAAAGAAAGCTCAGCAGCAATCAATCAGAGATTTTAAAATTAACTGACGCATAATGGAAGACTCTTACAAAACACATCTTCAAAATAATTCTGTATTGGCCTGATGGGTTTATTCCACTGAATTTAGAGGAGGCAAATTTTTTCAAAATATAATGACGCTAGTACAAAAAGAAAAGTTATTGAAAATCCTGTGATACTGAAAGAAAATGAAGCTTTAAAATGGCAGTGTTCAGACAGCACTGGCATTTTGTTGTGCTACTACTCTGCCCATCCAACCAAGAACTTAACAACAGGTTCCAGAAAAGCTGTGGCAAAGTGCTGCTGGATGTTTCAGCGTGTTTCTCTATCGCTTTTAATTGTGTGTAATGGTGTCACATAGTTTTGAGAGCCAATTACCAGCAAGGACCTCATTCACAGATTGTGACTGGGGATGAGACAAGCAGGCGTCCACCCTAACAGTGCACTGGAGGAACAAGGCCTGGCCTAGTAAACACGCAAGACGTGTATAACATGCCATCCATGTGCATAACAGCTGTGAGAGTGTCTCTGCCATCCAAGCAGATACCATGGGTGCTAAAACTACTTTTTGAGCTGAAAGTTATTATTAGCAACCCTCTCTGCAAGAGGAGAGAAGAGTCTCTGCGGTCAGACACTATTATATCAAGTCCACACATGCTGGAGATGATAGCCATCTGTAACGGGAAGACAATTTTCCTCATAGACTTTCTGGCTAATTTTTTTTCTGTTCTTGGTAAAAATGTTTATATTACAGGCAGTTAGACTTCTCAGAATTTAAACACAAGTATTTGCATATTCAGATCAGCCTAGGGTATGCAATGTACAGAACTACTGGATAGCATGACCATAGACAAAGTGCGAGCCGGAGAAAATCATCAGGAGTGAAACATTTTAAATTAACCTCTGTTTAAGGCTTGATCTGTGAGAGATGCTGAGAGCCCAGATCATACATCCCAATATTCAGAAACCAGCTCTGGAAACATTTAACCAAAAAATTTCTATCTACCCCTGTCCACAGAACGGGACTGACAATACTTACAGAAAATCTTAAAACTTGTAGTCACAAGCATGCTATATAAATGCCAGCTATTATCATGAGCATGCCTGAAGCTGGCTCGACACTGTGTGAAGTGAATAGCAGACTGCACATTACCAAAAAAAACTTTCCGAAGGAAACATTCAACACTGTCAGGAAAAGAGACATGCTAGCTTCTTGCCACCTACAGGGGAAACACTAAAATCCTCATGGTCCAGCAGGTAACTACGTCGCAGACTCCAGTGTTGGGAGAGCAAATTGCCTCAGAACCAGAACTGCCATTAAATATGAACAGCATTGGGATTCCAAACTTTGTGCAACTTATGGAATCTTTTCTGGTTTTATTTTAAAATTGAAGCATTTTAAATTTTAAATGCTTCATTTTTTATAATCAGTCCATTTGACAAGGCTTTGTTTGTTTGTTTTTTTATGAAGAATAGCTGAAAGATCTCCTTTTTTCTTTTTGTATTTTCCTAGTCCCACACCATGCTTCTGCTAATTGCCATTGATTAGCAAACAGCTTGCCAATTAACCCTGACAGGGTAGTCATCGGTTTGATAGCACTGCATGTCATCCAAAAGGTAGGGAGAATTTATTGTTAGTTTCAGACAATTAGCAAGGGGGTGGCAGAGCTCACAATTGCCTAAAAGCTAAATGTTCCAGAACTGCTGAGATAAATTATTGAATCAATTAAAACACATGATTGGATGTCTGTAAGTATATTTAAAGCTAGCAAACAAGCTTCCAGCTGTCATGGTAGTAGAATAAAAAATTAGTAGGAGGAGAAAAACTAGCAGGATTTTTTGGTGTTGTGTTTAGGGGTTGGTTGGTTTTGGGGGGGTTTTTTAAGCTGCTGGAGTTTGTTCTGTTCTACTCTGCCATTAACATTAGTGAAATATAACTAAAAGCTAGTATTGACTTAAAGCAAAAGCATCTAAAATGGCTTTCCTTCCAAACTGGTTAACTTTTCTAAAAGGCAAAGAGATTGCTATCGCTAATGCTATAATTGCAATACTGACAATTGGTGGGCAGCAACTTTTCTCTTTTTTTACGTTCAGCTGTCCCTGTCATGTGGGGCAGAACCTTATCTATGGGCTGGCTTTCCTAGGAGTTCCTGCACTGATCCTTCTAATTGTTGGCTATGCCCTGAACAACCAGACTTGGAGGCTGGTTACAGGCAAAAGGTCTCCTCTTGAAGAGACTACACCAAACCGGTTACTGCAATGCAAACTGATCTGCTTTGTCTTGTGCAGCATCACTGGGAGAGCACTGGTTGCTCCAGTAACATGGCTAGCAGTCACCCTGATAAATGGCTCATATTACATCTGTGCCATGAGTGAGTATGTCTCTGTGCATAATTATGGAGCTAATCCTAATGTTACTGCTAGCGAACGCAGAAGGATATTGGCTGCATTTCCATGCAGTCAGTTAGTTCCTCCGGAGCTGACCCGGGCAAGAGATGAAGTGATTCTCCTACTCCGATACCAGTCACAAGTGAGTAACTCGTGTTGCTTCTGTTGCCTGCGGATCTAATGATGAGAACTAGAGTTAAATCAGCAGGCAAATTGTTAGGATAAAACAGGATCAGTATCTTCTGCCTTGAGTGCCAAATCTCTGTGTGTTTTGAAGCCTGCTTTGTTCCTGTAAGTGGAACTGAACTTTAAGTACATAAATTGCTATGTCTGGTTGACCCGTTTGTTACCTGCTACTGGAGGATATATTCTTCCTTGTGTAGTATCTTGAAAAGTAAGTAAGACAAATGGAAGTTCAAGAGCCAGGGAGGGCATGAAGTTTCTTCATTCAAGCATAAGAAACATGTGACTAAGGGGCTCAGGCTGCGAGAGCTCCATGTGAACCAAATTAAAACCTTGTTTTCAGATCAGACTCAATTCTAAAAGCTTACATACTAGGTAAATAATAGGGGGAACATTAAATTGTCACTTCAGAGAAAATTGGTTTTAAACAGGCTATAAGCTAATATAGGCCAGGACTTAGATGGCTTCTCTTCTCACAGTAATAGCTGTGGAGGCAAAATCCTTAACAAATTATACAACAGAACTTCCTTAAACTTGACAGAAAGAAGCGACTTTACTCCGTGGCTACCTCCAGTAGGCAGGGACTGGGTTTGATGGCAACAGACCCTTACCAGGCTTAACCTTGTTAACCTTATTATTCAGGAAAAGCAAGTAAAGATCATCTTACGGATTTTCTGATGCTCAGAAGCTACCACTGTGAATATTTTCAGCTGTAATAGGTTTTTTCTTTTCTTTTTCTTTGTAAGGTGGCTGGCTGGCTTCTGATTGCTGTGGTAGTCATCACTGTCTTCCTGTCTTACTGCCTGGCAAGCTGTTTCTCCCCCCTCAGCTTTCTACACTTCAGATACTGGAACAGCTATGTCCATAATGAGCAGGAGCTCTTTGATGAAGCGACAGACCAGCACTCCAGGCTCTATGCCATGCAGCACATAAGGAAGTTCTTTGGCTTTATCCCAGGGAGTGAAAATGTAAAGGAAATCCGTATCCCATCTCTCAGAGAGTGGCAAGCCATTTCTGGACTGGCTTTTCTAAAACAAGTGGATGAGGAGCACTATGACTACAGCCTCCTCCATGACTGGGCGCTCAAGGAGTCTGTAAATGGAAAATACCTGAGGACTGATGAAGATCCTGTGATCAGAACACAGCCCTGAGGGTCCAAGCCCCCACCAACACCTTGCAGAAAAGCAGGAATGTGTCTAGGTCCACATCAAGCCTGAGCTGCTCTGAAACTTTCCGATGCCTTATTACATTGATGTATGTGAGCAAGTACATCTTGTTAATATAGTCCTTTAGCACATGCTTACAGATGCTTTTCCTGATGGTGTCTGACTCTGTGGGATGTGATGGTTTATGCCTAGATTAGGGTGGGCTGTTTCAAGCTGCAGCTCTCTGCTTACTCATCCTTTTAGCACAAGTATTAGAATGTACTGGGAGAGAAGGTTATTCCCAAATGCTTTTTCTTTCCTCCCATTAAAAAAAAATTTAATAGCTAGACTTTGATTGGATCCTATGAGTCGGTCCATTCTGTACAGAGCAAAAGCAGATATCCACCTTTGTCTTAGTGACCCCTAGCAGAAATGCCTTATTTCTCCTCTTCTATGTCTGTCTTGTATTATGTGAATAAAATATACTGACCTAACTACAAGCTAAGTCTGTGGCTACAGCAGCACAGAAGAAACAAATGGGGAAACTTCAGCAACAAAGGCTGGGTCTAAATATAGTGATGAGAGAACTTTCAATTCTGGTAAGGAGATAAAATGCTCACTGAGAGGCACAGGGTGGAGGGGTGCAACATGCAGCAGCTGGATGAACAAACACTTTACATATGGAAAATTGAGTTCAAATGTATTCTGGCTGAAAGCAATAGCAAGGTCAGTCTCCTATTCCTTTTACATATACTTCAAAATCTCTCAGGTGTTTGTGTGCTTGCCTACTGTGCAAATAGCAAATCAGGATGGGAAACAAATCTCACTCTGTGCAGTAAGGTCTGCTTTGCCTGTGAAAAACTTACAATTTAGTCATACTACTGTGCACATAAATATTACTGTGATTAAAAACTACTGAATTTAGTGGCAGGCTTAATGATGTTTTTGCGTTAATTCAGTGTGGTATGATGTGGTGTTACTGCATCTCATCTCCTCTCTAATTCCCTGTGGAGACATTTCTAACTCTAAGGGGGGAAAAATGCATACCATAGTTTTTCCTAATGCTTCCTGTGTTGCCTTGCCATGTGCACATGTACATGTATGTGCTACAAAGCCATATGCTAGATTATAGGCTGCTATCTGCTGTTAATAAATGACCCCAGTGTTGAAGTGGAAAAATATAATTATTTAGTACACTTTACTAGGAAAATGCAGGAACCAGAAGTAAATTAAATTGCAGATCTTGGTAAATGTATTTGGTCTTGAAGATTTAAACTTCTAAATGAAAGCAAGCACTTTAGCAAATGCAAATAATGTATGTGCTGAATAACTCGAGAATGATGCGTATTTTATATCATTAAACAAATTCTTACAAATTCCCACATATGTATTTCATCTGAATCTCAAACTTTCAGGTACGTGGTGGGTTGACCCTGGCTGGACACCAGGTGCCCACCAAAGCTGCTCTATCACTCCCCTCCCTCAGCTGGACAGGGGGAGAGAAAATGTAACAAAAGGCTTGTGGGTTGAGGTAAGGACAGGGAGAGATCACTCAGCAATTACTGTCATGGGCAAAATGGACTCAACTTGGGGAAATTAATTTTATTTATTACCAATCAAATCAGAGTAGGGTAATGAGAAATAAACCCAAATCTTAAAAACACCTTCCCCCCACCCCTCCCTTCTTCCTGGCCTCAACTTCACGCCCGAGTTCTCTACCTCCTCCCCCCGCAGTGGCACAGGGGGATGGGGAATGGGGGTTGTGGTCAGTTCATCA
>NW_008796222.1:4705725-4707191 GCF_000699145.1 Aptenodytes forsteri | reverse complement strand
GGTTCGCACAGAAGCCACCCCTGTAGCCCCCCACCCCCCCCGCCCCCAAACCTTGCCACGAAAACCAAATACAAGGTAACAGCACTGCACTGTTTATATGAACTCCTTAGGAAGCAAAGTACCTCTTAGTAAACACAATCTCTAATTTAACTTTAAAAATCATTGTGCTTTTTTATTTAAGTAAGATGGAACACTACATGTAATCTGGAATACATGCAACTGATTTGTGCATCTGAAAGTTTTGGCAAAAAAACCCTGTGCTGATGTCTGGATCCAAATGACAAAAAACTCACTGCTGTCTTTATTCTATGTGGGTTCTTTCCTCTTCTTCCCTCGTTTTACAGTACCACTATAAAATGATGCAATATTTGCAGCTAAGAGAAAGAGTGAGCTGTCAAATTCTTTTAACTTCTTGTTAAACTAACTTTTAAATTAAACTTCATGTTTCCTGATTTTGTCCCAATTACTATTTGCCCTGTATTTTTTTTTTATAGTTTGATTTAAAATACCGAGAGGAAGTACTAGCTGATTCTGTCATTGTGAAGTCAGCCTGCCAATATACAAATAGACTATCACCCTGTTAGCATCTATTAATCCATAGTACTAAATACAGCTGTAGTGCTACAGGTGATTTGGTGTATTTTCCTTCACTCCTCTGCTCCCTGAAACACGTCATGGATTGGTAGTGAAGGCACAGCTTTCAAAAGAATTCATGATTACAGAGAAATCAATGAGTTGGTACTGAACAGCCTAACTGTGCCTGCTAAAACCTGAGTCATCTTACCCAAAATCAATTTAGAATTGCAGTTTGCTCACTTGAAGTGAAAATGATTCCCTTTATGTCCACGGTAAAAGTTTCCCGGAAACTCCGGGCTTGTAAAATGCACCTGAGGGAAAAATGCTGGCCATACGCCCAGGAAACTGATGCACCTTAAAACTACTCTGTGTACAAAGTACCCATCAGGGTCTGCTGTTGTTTAACCCTCAACAGTCTTAAATTCATCCTTGCAGGTAACCCCCAGGTATGCGAGCTCCCAGTATGTCTAGCCTTGACGATTCCTGTTCTGCACTTACATAATGATGCTGCGTATGCAATGGGACTTCTGAAATCACTGTGAACATTTCCTGGGAAGTTTGCAGGTGCTTTTGAACTCCAAGCTGCACCACCAACTGATTTTTCCAGCTGCATCAAATGAACGTCCGATTGCAGGCTGAAATGGCATTCAGGTGCCTCCGTGGCACCCTTGCGCTATTCCCAGAGCAAGAGTTTTGAATCCCCTTCGGTCTGCTGATCCCTGTAAGTTTTCAATGAAAGAATGACAAATAGTGAATACCAGCCTAACAGCAACGCGCTTTTTAAAGTAACTCTGAAGCCTGCGTCACGGCTTAGACAGGTGTACTCTGCGCTGGGTCAAAAACTGGCTGGACGGCCGGGCCCAGAGAGTTGTGGTGAATGGAGTTACATC
>NW_008796222.1:4700236-4704016 GCF_000699145.1 Aptenodytes forsteri | reverse complement strand
CCCGGGCTCCTTGGGGCGCCTCCGTCCTTTTAGCTGCCCGTCTTGATATTTTTCGTCTCGGTTTTTTTTTGTTTTCCCCAGGCGGGAAAACCAAAGCCCTTGATGGCGCTTTTCGCCGAGGCCTGGGCTGCCGGCGTGGGCGGTGCCTGCCTCGGCGGCGTTTAACGCCGTGGTACAGCAGCCCGACGTGGGCGCCCGTTCCCGTATCTGACCCCGAGTTGTGGCTGGGGGAAGGATGCTCTTTGGAGGAGCCTTTCAAAAGATGCGGCCCTAGGTGGAGATTGGGGAGTTGGCTTGTGCGTGGACCGGTTTTCCTTTCTGGTAACGGCTTCTCACAACCATGGTGCACGGGATGTTTTGGGGTACTTAAAGATGCTGCTTCCTCTAGAAGTGCATTGCCAGTATCAGCCTTATTCCATTGCAGATCTATGGTGGAACAAAGGCAAGCTTTAATTCCCAGGTGCAGTATGTTATATTGCTAAAACTTTCATATGATGGATACGTTGGTTCATCAGATTTTCAGGACTTCCTAGTTACCATCAAACAATTAGGAGTATCTACAATGCTAGCTAATCCAATGTGATTTATGGTGCTCAGTGTCCAAAGAATTTTAACGGTGAAAACACCTGTGCATTTTCTGTTTCCTTCCTGCACAGTATCTACTCTGCCTGAAGTCCCACAGTATCTTACTTGGCAGTAACTTCATCGCACAGACATTTGCCCAGTACATTTGCCCATTGCTTTAATCTGAAAATCTCTATGTTCTTCAGTTTTGTTAGAGGTATATGAATTGCTCTCTGGTAGCTGGGGATAATGAATCACTGGTACTGATATGGAAGTAATATACTTTCATATAGCCTCTACTCTGATGCTTACTCTGAGTTATTGTTCATTCATGTAATGCTCTTATGCCCAAAAGAAGAGGGAGGAAAAAAGATGGTAGCAATAGTAGTACATTAGCAATTAGGCAAAATTCAATTAATACTGAGAGAGCATATATACTAGATTGGGCATAGGTTATAACAGTGATACAGAGCGGTCCTTATTTGAGGATATGGTCTGCAACCCACAATTGTGCAATGAGGTTTCTAGTCTGTGAAACTTTAGATTACAGGGTTTGCATTTTGTGCATCTCTACAGAGCCGCTTGTTGTCTGTCTTCTAGCTGCCTCATTCACACAATGTCATTCTAGTACACTGCGTGGGTAGTACGTTCTTGAAGGAAAGCACTACGTATTCCTTTTTTGTTTTAAGAAGCATTTGTTACATTAAGCTGTCCTAAATATAGAAATAGGTATAGACATACTGTAAAAGTAGTCAAGAGTGCACTGGATGCTCATAACACATATCTAGCACAATAAAGCAAATTAGCTTTGGGAGCTTTCTGCACACATTCAGTGCGCTAATGTAAGTCATTTGATTGTAGGTAGATCTGCACTTTTTGGAAAAGTGAAACTTCCAAAAGAGAAACTTTTTGGTATTGTTGATGTTACATGCTCGCATTCAAAGAGCACTCCAAACATCACATCATATGGAAAATAGCTGTTAATTGAAAAGTATTTATTAATAGGGTAAAAAGGCCCTTAACACTGTATCAAGAGCTTCCTTACTTCATTAGTCCTTGAGAAGTTCAGTTCTGATTGTAGTAGTTGAAGTTGTACTCTGAAGTAGTTGTCTGATTTAAGGAATCTCTGTCTTCTTTTTTTTTTTTTTTTCTTTGAACAGTATTGTCAGAAAAGCCAACAACTTTCACAATCACTGTGACATCTGAAGCGGGAGAAAACGATGAAAGTAAGTTGATCATGTCTTAAACTTATATAGGAGGAGTTTCTGCGTAAGCCTAATTCTATCACTGACAACTAGGTATACCTCCACTTAAGTCCTCGTAGGGGCCTGATCCAGCAAGCATTCCTCAGCAAATGTAGTTCAAGGATTCTGGTGATCTGTGTTTAGTTTATAGAAATGTTGCGCTCTCTCCCTAGGGCTGCTTTCTGACATGCTGAATTTCAAATGCTTTGTAGCGTGGCTTCAAAAAGTATGGGTTGTCATCATCCCCATAGTAGCTTACAGCCATGTTGTGAGGTGATTTTTTTTCTAGCAACTGTATGTATACCAGCCACATGGGAGAGTTGAGTCTGTGTATTGTGAATATGCAGCCCTTAAGGAACAGTTCCAGAGCAAAGAGCTGTGGGTCTCAAGTCCCTGCGTATTTGTTGGGTATCAATGGTTGCATGGGCTTGTTGTAAGGAAGCCTTGCTCCAAGTAAATTTGAGAGCTGCTGTTCTGGGTTATTGTATCAGAAGGAAGAAACTGGTGCTGTCTCCTTCAGTTTTAAAGGAGCGAGTCCTGCTTGGAGCAGGTGTCTGTGTTGAAGAGACTGCTGGGCTGCCAGAACTGTGAGCCTGGAACTGAAGGAAGTCTTCTCCCTGGTATTCTGGCAGGACGCATCAAAGGAACTTGATTCTCTTTTGCCTTGTTCCCATGTTATCCTAGCTCTGGGTGGCTTCAGGTTGAATGCGTTCTCCTTAGGCGGTTCTCTGCTTAATAAAGTCTACTGGAAATTGTGATCTTGTCATACGATTTATGTGGAGCCCTGGTACCCAACACAGAGGTTGATACTCCAGCCAGGCACACAGA
The DNA here is from genome assembly GCF_000699145.1 of Aptenodytes forsteri. Lineage (NCBI taxonomy): Eukaryota > Metazoa > Chordata > Aves > Sphenisciformes > Spheniscidae > Aptenodytes > Aptenodytes forsteri. The sequence continues at coordinate 4,701,380 of NW_008796222.1, read as the reverse complement.
ATTTAAAGTATTAATATGCTGAGATTCTCTCTAGATCTGTTGTTAGGACTCTTCCTCATTTTCTCCAGCTTTAAGTGGAATATGAGGGAAAAGAGATTACTGCTCTAGTACCCACCGTACCACAGAAGGTTTTCCAGTCTTTCGAAAGACCTTTCAGACATTACTAGCCTGTAATAGTTTATGTAAGGGTAAACTTCATCGTCTTAATTTCTCAGAACTCTTGCATTATATTTAAATCTGTTCATATAGTTTTAACATCTGTGTAAGGTGACTGTTCCTTTAAGACAGAATATTCTGTATTTTAAAATCTTTAGGCTGCTGGTGCAATAGAAAAATAGACAATTAAAGTTACATAGAGTTATCACCATAAGAATGTCTTTTTTATCTTGTAGCTGTCCAAACAACCCTTAAATTTACCTATAGAGAAAAATATCCTGATGAAACTCCACTTTATGAACTTGTCTCACAGGAGAATCTTGACGATAATGATGTCACGGATATAATAAAACTACTAGAACAACAGGTAAGGAAAATGGAATATCTCAATTCAGCTTGGTATCCCTTCACACTTTAACCAGAATTTCTCTCTCAAATCAGTTGTTTTCTGAGGTATGTGCTACTGATGTGAAACCTATTCCACACTGTAAGGACTGACTTTGAGGTTTGAGTTTGGTAAATGACATTATTGAGGTAAATTATGTTAATGAGGTAAAAGATAGGGCTAATTCAGTGTGCACATGTACGATAATGAAATGGAAGTGCTCTAGGACTTCATCTTTTTTGCAGTTCTAGCTTAAGGTGAATTTATTTAACTTTATGTATAGTATTTGTGGAAATAATCCACTTTTATTTGGAAAGATTAAAAAATACTGTATTGATTCTTGATTCTTTTTAATAACATAACTATTTCGTGGGGGGGCGGCGGGAATTTCTTCAACCCTTGGGATCCGTGAGAGCACCTTGTGAAGGAATGAGAAAGAAACACTTCTTTGGTTTCAGGAGTTCTTGACAAGTCCTCCCTGCCTTAAAATTGCCTTGATATGTTCAGCAGGCATTCTTTCTCTTCAGTTTACTTCATATAACCTTCCTTGCTGTCGTGGTTTAACCTCAGTCGGCAACTGAGCACCACGCAGCCACTCGTTCA
>NW_008796222.1:4691941-4699979 GCF_000699145.1 Aptenodytes forsteri | reverse complement strand
GTCAGTGGAGCATGGGAAACTAAAAAGTCCTTGGCTAGTGTAAGCATTACCTAGCAACAACTAAAACATCGGTGCGTTATCAACTTTGTTCTCATCCTAAATCCAAAACACTGTACCAGCTACTAGGAAGGAAGTTAACTCTATCCCTGCCGAAACCAGGACACTTCCATCAACTGATGTGTTTTGTTTTTCCTGGGAAACTGTCCCACTTCAAATGATCGTGTAATGGGATTAAGGAATAAGCCATTTCAGGAGAGGAGAGGTTCTAAGTTACTGTTGTCTCTTATGATATTCAAATATCGGAGTTGTATTCCTACTATAGGTTTTGTTTTATTCATGAAAAAGCCTTCCAGATGTCTATAATATGTTGATAACCTGAACACAGGTGTTCATCATTGGTGTTTTGCTGTGCACTCATTTGGGGGTAACTTTAACTGGATTAACTGGCCAATTGACTTGAATTTTACAGCGAGCTTTTGAGACTGGTGCAGAGTCCCTCAGCTGTGTTACCTGCACTTGCACAGCATACTGCTTTCTAAACGTACTTATGTGTTCAGCTGCTGAAGGTTTGAAGTTGCTTTCTTTGTGTTGTAGGCAGAAGAAAATTTAGGAATGGTAATGATCTTCACTCTAGTCTCAGCAGTACAGGAGAAATTAAATGAAATAGTGGATCAAATAAAAACACGAAGAGAAGAGGAAAAGAAACAGAAAGAAAGAGAAGCGGAAGAAGAAGAGAAAGTATGTAAAATAATGTTTTCAACTAAAAATTTCCCACTTTTTTTAAATGTGTGGGTTTGATGCAGGAAAAATTCTCGGTTGCAGTGGGAGAGGAACATCTATCCCAAAGCTGATATAATTAAAACTTAAGGACTAGGAGATTCTTTAGTACACTTAAGTGATTCCCCCCCCACTTTCTAAAGCAGTCTTTTCAGAGGCGTATTGCATGTTCATAGTCCCTTCTAGCATTATTTCCTAAGGCAGGGGCAGGGATTTTTCCCAAATAAAATCAAAGTTGCTGTAGCCAGTTTTTTGCTTGAAGAGGCAAGAGGCAATGGGGAGCCAAAAAGGCTAGAATATGGTATGCTGCACACAGGCTGCATGGTCTGAGGAAGTTTCTCTTCCTTGGTAGACTGAGTGGGTAGGGTGGAAGCTGTGGGACCAGTCTTCAAGACTGGTTTGTCCACCCTGTACGTGTCCTTTCTACCAGCCACTGTGGAATAGTTCTTCCATTCATGGAACGTGCTGTGATAAGTCCAACTACTGAGTCTTCACTTTCTTCCTCAGAAATAGCTAGAGGGTGATGGGATTTGGAAGGTTCAGTGTTTCTGAAAATGGCAGAAAAATAGCTGGAAGAAAAGAATCCTTTTTTCTCTCTCAACAAGATAGAAAGGTTAATGTATTTTAATGGAAAACATTTTGGTGTAGATTGCACTTAAGAGTTGGTAAGAAGTGCTGCCTACTTACGGATAACCTGTATTAGTGGTGTGTTGCTAACTATTGTACTGTAGGTCCAAAAGTAGTACATGGGGTTTTTCCATAAGAATTTCCACCTCAGTGCAGCTCTCTGAAGGGAGAGTCCCATGATGAAAACCAGTAAGAATGTGTTCTTTGTATATTCTCAGGGTTAGGATTAATTTCTCAGAATACTTCACAGCAAGTAGTGCTTCTGGAATATTGTAATTTAAATAGTTAAGAGAATGCTCATCTTCACTTGTAGCTTTGCAAGTTGTGTTTGCAGCCTTATTTTCTGTTCTTTCAGCAACGTTTTCACGGCACTCCTGTTACCATTGAGAATTTCCTAAATTGGAAAGCGAAGTTTGATGCAGAACTCCTAGAAATAAAAAGGAAAAAAATGAAAGAAGAAGAACAAGCGGGCAAAAATAAATTAAGCGGTATGATTTAAAACTGGTCCTGAAGTTTTTGCAATGTTACCGGACTATAACGACAAGCCTAAAAGTAATTTTTACACTGAAAGATGATGGTAGTAAATAAACTCTTAATGCAGTATTTGATTATTGTCCTCCATGTCACGTGAAGTCTTTCCGAGTGCTGATTTTGGGCTAAATACAAAGCTAATAGATTCCGGATTTCTGCGGGAAGTCATTGAGGTTCCCAAACTGTGTGTTTAAACTGCTTCGGTTTTGTGCCAGACAGTATACTACTTGGAGCTGCTACTGACAAGCATTGTTCTGGCAGAAAGAGTTGGGGTTTGTTAAGCAACAGAAAGAATCTACATCAGCCAGTTTATTGTTTTGGCCTTTATTGCACTGGATTGTACAGTGACTTCAGATTATTCAGGCGCATGTAGGAGTTTGGGATTGCTGTTGCTGGACTGAAGCAACACAGAGGCTGGCTGCTGCATATGACAAGCTTACAATGACTAGCGAGAATGGCTCTGATATTTTGGGGAAGAGCTTGTCATAGCAGTGGTTTCGGGCTCTGTGTTTTGCAGATCACAGTTTGTCCAGCAGAAAGCAAACTCCATATCCAGTGGGCAAAATGTGGAGGAAATTACAGTAAAAATTGTCTTAAATGTTTTACCATGAACACCAACCAGTCTTGGTAGCGGAAGCTTGCATAAGCAATGCAAATATAGATGGAAGATGGGTAGTTTATGTGGAAAGAGTCCTGAGCTTTTTATTCCCCTACCTTCAGATTAGAAAGGCTTCGCTTTGCCTTGTGTGATGTTTCCTTCACAGATGTGTGTGTGTGTGTAGGAGCTGGTGATTTGTGTGTAGATCCCAGTTGCTTTTCAAATTGGGAGGATATATGGAAAAAGGTGGAGGAGGCAGCTAATTTCCTTTCCAGTTCCCACAGAGGATTTCTTGTGGAATGCAAGACGAGGACTAAACCAATAGGGACTGAGCAAAGGCTGGGGGGCCGTACAGTGTAAATTCTGCCGCCCGCCCACCCCCCCATTATTAAAGCCTTAGTAATATTAAAGTGACTATAAGAAACAGTGACCCATTTCACATGTAAGAGGGCCGTACAGTGTAAATTCTGCCGCCCGCCCACCCCCCCATTATTAAAGCCTTAGTAATATTAAAGTGACTATAAGAAACAGTGACCCATTTCACATGTAAGAGGAGGAAGCCTGTTGTGTGGAAGAATCCTGGATGAATAGTCAAAAAATCAGAATGGGGAACTTACAGATCAGCAGCTTAAGGAAATAAAAGACTGCTTGAATTAGTTAATTTGAAAAGCCGAAAATAGAAGTGCTAACTATTTTTGCCTTAGGTTGATAGTTATTTCAGAATTCTACTTGCTTATATATTATATTTTATTTTATTTCTAGGTAAACAGCTGTTTGAAATGGATCACAACCTTGACACCTCTGACATCCAGTTCTTGGAGGAAGGTAAATTTCTGTTTGTTTCCACAACTCAAAGACAGTGGCTTAAAATAGGTCAAAATTCCTAAGCAAAAATCTGTATTATATTTCTGACTTAACATCTTACCTCAGTATCACTTTTACATCGGAAGAACTTTCTAAGAAGTACTGTTTTGCAGATTGAACTGAAGTGATTTTAACTTCTTTCAAGAACAAACAAAACATTTTCAAGATGCTAAAGCGTATTTATTTGCAGTTTTGAGCTTGAGTTGATCTTATTTCTGTTGCTTCTATTCAAGTGTTTGGACTGGAAGCAAAACCAAAACCAAGCAAAACAAAAACAAAACAAAAAACCCACAACCAAACCCTGCTTTTTCTTTTTTTCTAATAGCCAGCTTTCTTACCCCCGATTTCAAGCACAGATCTTGGAAGTTGTGTCTCCTTCTCTCTGAACCTCAACACCAATAGTAAACATCTTGCAGGTCAAATTAAATGCTATTTGCCTCTGTGCAACCCAGTTCTTCATGGTTTTGTGCAGATTTGTCTGTTATCTTACTGAAAATATCTGACCTGGTGCCAGCTGAAAATTTTGTAAGCCTGTGCCAAAAGATGATAAACTTAGAAAATCTGGTGGAGATAAATCAGATAAATCTACTCACAGTCACATATCTATTTAATTTTCTGTACTGCCTTTCAGTATCCTAGTTTAAAAGACTGATTTTTGAGTTAAGACAATTCTTTAATGTAGCTGTATTATCTACTGGTATTGCAAAACACATGCAGAAGAGAGTCAAGAATTTTCTCTGCAAGTAACAATTTTAAAAAAAAAAAAGTTGTTTATGAGCATCACTGAGTATAAACTTGAAATGACAGTAATGGGGGAGTTGAGTTTCTTTTAGTTAGAGGGCATAATTTAACCTTGTCTTCTTCCAAAATGCCTAAAGTGAAGTGGGTTGCTGATGGAACATTTGGCAGTCTCAAGGGAGGAACAGACCTCTATATTTGGGCTCTGTGCCCAAATGACTTGGGATTAACGTATTAACTTTTAATCCTGTTGCTATCGGTGATTAAAACCTCCTGTCTTTATTGCTGCTTGCATTCTATCATCAATGCAACAGGTTACTAACTGCAGTTTAATATTACAATACCGTGAAATAAGTAATACTAATTTTCACAGCTTAAACAGGATAATGGCATTATCTTTTAGATGGAAACGGTCATAAAGGCTCTTTCAAATCCAGTGAAAGAACAGAACCTTATTCGGTGGCCGGAAGATGTCACTGTTGATACACACAAATAAAATAGCAGTAGTCCTCAAGTTTTATCCTTAGGTCAGCATCATCTCTTGCAGAAGAAAATGTGAAAGCATACAAACATTCAACTTGCTTTTAAAATTTAAATCTGGAAACAAATGTAAATATATAAGTGGTGTGTAAGGGTTTTTTTTAATAAACCTTATGTGTTTCTGTGGCTATGATAGTTGTAACTGTTCCAGCTGTGAGGTCCTGAGCTCCTACTTTGACAGTACCTGGGAGAAAGAATCTCTGCTTATGGGAAAGATGTTAACTTCATTCTCCCAATGGATTCTGAGGTCCTGTGTGAGATTTCTCTTGGCTGAATTTTGGTATGAGGGGAAAAAAGCTTCACTTTAGCTGTAAAAAGATAAAAAGTGGCGTTTCCTTTTCCATATCTGTTTGATATATAAAAAGCCAAGTAAGTTAACAGCTACCTACACTGAAGAATGAGTATGAAAGTGTTATGTATTTTGTTGTTCAGGTACTGTTTTCCTGCTTGCATGAAAATAAATTATTTTTCTGTTCTTTGCAGCTGGAAACAGCGTGGAGGTTGATGAATCTTTATTCCAAGAAATGGATGATTTAGAGTTGGAGGATGAAGAGGATGACCCTGACTACAACCCTGTTAATTTAGATAGTGATTAGACTGTTTTGAACTGGCTCTGTCATCAGTATGGACATACGTAAGGAGACAGGGGCAGGCAGGAAAGCCACAGCATCTGTGGTTTTAGTAATGTGTATCATTTTTCTCTTTTTTTTCTTTCCTTTTTTCTTTTTTTCTAAAGAAAAAAACCAAAATATTTTAAATCCAGGAGAATGGTCTTCTGATGACTTTCATCATAAATAAATTTACTTCAATATTTCAAATGAAAAATTTGAGGAATATTGATCTATCTGAAAATGCTATTCTATTTTCTCTTATTTTTTCCTTCCCATTTCTGTAACTGTCCTTTGAAGAGATGTGACAACAAGCAAGATGGAAAGATGTTACAGCAAGCGCTAAACACACCTGCATCTGAAGGCTGAGCAGCTGTTCTGCTATCTTCCACCTAGGATATACATGGGCAGCTTTGGTGAATAAAAGGGATCACATACTATGCAGGGTTTTTTTAAATTTTTTTTTTTTTCTTCTGTGAAATTTTACAACACTTAAGTCAGTTCTGGTGCCCCAACCTATCAGCTGTAGATAGGCAGCACTAGTCACCTTTTAATAAGGCATGGCCTTATTAAAGTTTAATGGAAACCATTTCCATACTACTAGAGTAAAATATTTCACCGTAGTTGAGGATAATAGTTTCAAAATTACTAGTTCAAGTCTGTAGGAAAGAAAAATCGGAATGAGATGAAGTCCTCTTAAAAATTTTTATTGATTTGTTCAGAGAGGGTTTTTTTTTAATTTTGAACTTGTGCAACAATGAACTTCCATGGGAAAAAAAAAACCAAAACCAAACCCCAGCCTAGGAAAATGTAGTTTGCTTTTGGCAACAGTATGTTGAAACACTGTCAGTGGAGTGCAGAATACAGTACCAGGATTTATAGAGGGCTTGTAGGTTTGAATGTAGTGGGTGTTTTAGAAGCATCATGTTGGCAGCCCATAAAGGTTATCACAACACAGAGTAAAGCTACACATCAACTCGTGGATGTTAACCATCCTGCAGAGTTGCTTACGGAGCTGATGGCTTGATATTAGACACTTTCTCTCTTCCCACCTCCAAAAAAACCCAAAACACTGCAAGAACTGTGGTATTTAAACATGCTGTGTTTGAGACTGCGTCAGCTAGAAGGACGACGGTATGGCTGAAGGTTTCAAAAGACAGCTCTCCGAATAGAGAACCACCAGGCACCTCCTTGATTAAACACTGTGTGCTGAATTTTAAAATACTGTTAGTAGACTGCCTTAACTGTGCCAGCTTCAACCTTTGAAGAGGATTGCACTAAGTATCACAGTGCTTAGAGGAATAACAAATGTATGAGCTTTAATATTTGGTAATTCTCTATTCAAAATGAGAAATTTAATTCCAGAAATAATTTAATGGTGTGTAAGATTCTCTGCTCATATCGCTTGAGAACATCTGTTTAGGATGATCTCCTTTAACATGTTTCAGTAGTTTTTCTTTTTGTATTCAAGATGAATGAGTTTCTAGCAGACAGAAATAAATGTGCAAGTACCCTGTAAATACTTTTATAAATCAACCATGTGCCTTTGTTCCTACTGTCCTCTATTTGATCTTTTTAATTTTGGATACTAAGAACTCTAGGCAAGCATCTAGGTTTCAATGATAACGTTGTATGTTTCAAAGCAATAAGCAGGATCTGTGTTCCAGCAGAGTTACCAAATATATTAAAAAATTGTGAGCTAATGTGATACTAAATCTGACTTTTTCCAAAGATACGGTTGGATTAAAAGCTTGATAGTGACTACATCCAGCTGCCTGTGTCATTGTTAGTATGCTTTAAAATGCTGTTCAGCACTGAACTTAATTTACTTCTGGTATGTCTCAATTCAGCTGCATAAAAACTTTTAAGGCTGCTTTCCATTTTCAGCTATATATGTTTAAAACTAGCGTTTTTTCATAAAAGGAGTGAATTAGTTCTCTTTAAATCTGGACTGAATCCAAGAATGCTGTGTAGTCTGTGCAAAATGTGGTAATCAGAAAATTTTCCAAGTGGGTCACTGACGTCAAAGAATCATCTGCGTATGAAAAAAAGTTTCTCGATAATGGTATTTCTAGATTAATGAGATTTTCTAGTCTGTTTTCACACTAACATATTTATTGGTTTTCATGCAGAGGATGTATAGCTTAAAAATGCTAAACTGATGTCAAACAAGTTAAAATGTGAAAATGTGTTTTCACTGTTACATCTTATATTCAAAGCAGAGGAGATAATAAGGGTTGAAGTGACAAAAAATTGCATAAAGTCTGTTTCTCCAAGTCTTTGGAACAAGTTTCAGTGGCTCAATCTGAACTTCAGATTTGTTTAGCTTTATTAGCAATTAACATCTGTGAAATAAAAGGGAATTTGACTGAGAGTAAGCTCGGCTATGTTTGCGTGGTTTAGTTTGCTGAAATGGACTGAGAAGGTTTTTTGGTGGAAGACGTTTAGGTGAGATATCTAAAGTTTACTTACGCACTTTGGATTACACTGAAGTCTAATTCGTATTAATCTAATAAAATCCCATCAATAAACTTTGATGGAATTTTAGTAGTTCAAAATCATGGTGCTGACAACCTTGCTTGTATCTTGCTTTTAACTCTCTGAGTCCAAAGCTTACACTGTAATGCAAGTAGGGAGATTATTATAGAATCATAGAATGGTTTGGGTTGGAAGGGACCTCTAAAGGTCATCTAGTCCAACACCCCTGCCGTGGGCAGGGACATCTTCAACTAGATCAGGTTGCTCAGAGCCCCGT
>NW_008796222.1:4670669-4690844 GCF_000699145.1 Aptenodytes forsteri | reverse complement strand
GGAGGATCTGTTCCATGATCTTCCCAGGCACAGAGGTGAGACTGACTGGCCTGTAGTTCCCTGGGTCTTCCTTTTTTCCCTTTTTAAAAATGGGGCTTATGTTTCCCCTTTTCCAGCCAGTGGGAACTTCGCTGGACTGCCACGACTTCTCAAATATGATGTATCCATCATGTGGCTTAGCAATTTCATCCGCCAGTTCCCTCAGGACCTGCGGATGCATCTCATTGGGTCCCATGGACTTGTGCACCTTCAGGTGCCTTGGATGGTCTCGCACCTGATGTTCTCCCACAGTGGGCATCTCTTCATTCTCCCAGTCGCTGCCTTTGCCTTCTGCGGCTTGGGTGGTGTGGCTTGAGCACTTGCTGGTGAAGACTGAGGCAAAAAAGTCATTTTTGCCTCAGAGCCCCTCACAGCCTTCTCCATATCCCGGGTAACCAGGAGTTATGAGTTGCAACACTGCACTATGACCAGAGCTAATTTAGTTTTGATCATGCTGAACTTTTGGAATAGTTGGTGCCTGAGCTCTATTAAAATTCAGAGGCTGGCGCCCACCACATCAAGATGCTGTAGGAGTACAGTCTCGGCCATGCTGCAAAGCTTCGGATTTTGCATCCAAATTATGATTGCATTATAATCTGCTTTAAAGCAAACAAAACATAGGGGTGGTATACTTCTCTCTCTCTCTTTTTTTTTTTTTTTTTTTTTTTTTTTTTTTTTTTTTTTTTAGGTCAGTGGTGAGAGTATTTTGGCCAAAAATGGGGAACTTGAAGTACAATTCCTGTGGGGAGAATCAACTTCAGTCTTTCTTCTAGGAGACATAACCACAGGCTACCTCCAGTTTTTAAACTGTGTGGTTGCTGAAATAAATTCAGTTTGTTGGACCAGACAGTAGACTGTGCCTGGATCCAAGATGCTGATACCCTAGATCCTGAGAGAAAGAGCTGTCGTGTGAGTGCTCTCTCTCATGATGCAGAAACTGACAGGGCCTGAAATACTACTTCTTTTTTTTGTTGTTTATTTTTTTGGGGGTGGGAGTGTTTGTTTGTTTGTTTGTTTTTAAATGAGCCCTTCAGTGCCTTGCAACTTGGCTCAGAGTTGGAGGGCTTTTCAGGTTCAATTCTTTGGCATAATTGCATTTATTGCCATGAACTCGATTATTCTACTTTCTGCACTGCGTGCTCATGAAATCTGCAACTAATAGAGTGAGCTGATACCATTGGGCTGCGGCATACAGCGTAGTGTGAGGTTTATGTGGCTTTTATTACTATGCTGGGACTTCCTGTCATTGGAAAAAGTAAAGATCAAGGTCCCACTTGTAATCAGGAGGTCTGTTTGTACTTACGGCAAACTCGGCAAAAGGCCTGCATTAGGCTTCTGACCTTGAACTAGTTTTACCTTTTCTGTGGCCAGGGTAAATATGTACGAGTGGAAAAGGTCACCGGTCCCCTTGTGGGAAGTTTGAACTCGGAGGTCGGGGGATGCAGTGGTTACATAAGTCACATAAGGGTTTTTTTTGTAAGTTGTTTTCTTGGTATCGGGGATGCAAAGCTCCAGAAGGAAAGATGGTCTGGCTGTACCGTTGAAGGACAGGGAGATACTCTTCTTGTAGGCTAATTGTATGAGGTCACCTTTGCCTAATAGCAGCTAGCAGCATGCTGTGCATGAGGTAACTCTGTCCAGGAAAAAAGCAGGTACAATGTATCGGAAGGCTAAAATGAGTGGATTGAAAATGAGAAGAGTGAGCTGGTCCCTTGGGACCAGTGATGGAAGTAAACAAACAAGAAAGCCAGTATGTGAACTGGGAGGATTTTTTACATTTTTCAAACAGTTGATGGGAAAGCCAAGGTTAGATGTTCTTTGCCAAATCAAAATGATTATTTGAAATGTTTTTGAAATTAGAAGTTATATCCTTCTATGACTGCTTGGTAGGACATTGATTCAATAGCAACCAAAAGCAGTCACCATAGTTTGATCACGTAGATATCATAGCAGGAAGCAGGAATGAGGGTCCAAAACTTGCTTTCCCCGCCAGGGAAGTGTGGTTGGTGTCTGAAAAAGAGTTGGAACAAAATGTTTCCTCCTCAGATCATGTCCTTTCCCTCTGCCCTCCTGATTGAGGCTGCGCTGAAAGGGACAGAAGATTATTGGAGGGGAAAAAAATGCTAGAGATATATCAGAGACTTAACAGTGCGAACATGGGGAGGGGAGGAACTACAGCTCTAGTTTGTGAGTAATTTCAGTGGATAGAGTTGAGAAATACGCAGGAGTTGGACTTCCCTTTGTAAGCAACGTAAAAGGCATTTTTATGCCTTATGTCCTTATATCAGGACAGCTGTTTACAAAGGTGAATGTATCGTAGACCAGATACGTCAGGAGTGGACTTATTGAATTTGCAAATATTTTTTGAGTTGTTGATAGAAAAAAATCTTGAAATATGCCTCTGTACTTACCTTCTCAGGGGAAGCCCATGGGCAAGTCGCTGCATGGAGTTGAATCCTGGACAGGTTAAACCATGGTAGTGAGTCAATGAATATATGAGGAAGGACGTAGTCATAGATAGCTGGTAGTTTTTTACATCAGTAGCTCTAGCAGATCATCAGGTATGATAGAGTGGACATTCACTTAAAAACTGCTATGACTATGGCTTGTGTTTTTTCTCAATATTTCAAGTAGCAAATTGTCAGACGTGACCTTGAGAACCACAACAGACAATGCAATGAAGTGTTTCAGTCAATAGGCAACACAAGAGAATGCAACGTAAGGTCACTTTAATAGCAAATGGTTGAGTATCAGCGTTTACCAAGGAAACAGGAATTCAAACATATCAAAGCATAACCATACCACAGCTGGTCAATCTAACTTCCAATCTGGACATTGAAGGTTCTACCAAAGGAAGCCTCATGAAATGCATGAGTGAAACGTTTTTCAGAAAGTTTTTGGCAACACCAATCAGTCCTCACTTGGTTGTCTACAACTCTGGTATTATTAAAGCCAATGAAAGTAAAAGCAAACATGAAGAAAGGAAGTCAGTTTACTAAGAAAGTTAATTAAAATTGTAAAATTACAAACAGGAAACTGGTGGAATTTAATAGCTTCCTCAGACAACTCGCATTTTGTGACTGAGTTGTCAGCGTTATTATTTCTATAACATAGCTGAAAATGGATGTATTTTCTTCTTCCAGAACTTCAGATATGTCCATCTAGTATGAACACCAAAGGATGATGAAACTCAAAACCAGCCTACATTTCATCATTAATATCCCAGATGAATTTGACGGGCAGAGTCTTCATTTTCTCTTTAAGAACTTTGTCAAACGTTTCACTCCGTGCCACTGTCGTGATGTTTTTCCAGTCTCCAACAGTGCCTGAGGAAAGAGGCAGCAAAGGGAGGTGAGAAGCAGAACGTGCACCTCTCTGAAGCCCACTGCAAACAGTGAGTGCTAGTCTTGGGAAGCAATTCCTGGCTTCCTCAGCATCTCCCTGTCGCTGGCCCGTCGAGTGAGGCTCTGTGTGCTCTTTTGAGGACACGCTTCCAAATCTAGGTGCTGTGAATAAAACACAGCGTAGACCTATAATCCTGACTCCTCATAAAGTTATTCAACTCATTTGTTCTGGTGTTTTACTGATTCCTTTGAGATCAAAGAGGAAATTACTAAAAGCAACACCTCTCGTTTTTCTCTCAGTGCACCACTCTCTTTAATCCCTGGAGATCCCCTCCTACGCTGAGCGTTAGGACATCTTAGCAATGTCCAGGAGCCCAGGGATGCCATGTATGGACATGGATGGTGGTTGGTCAAGAAGGTCTATGCTCACACAATTAAGGTGATTTACCTTGAAAAGTAAGAAACAATAAAAAAAAGTATAATCTTACCCCTGGCTCAGTACAACCCTTAAATCCTTCTTGTATCTGACAGGCCTGTTACAACCTGTGTTACAATCAGTAAAACATTACCTTTTTATTGTCCTCAGGAAAATATGGTAAAATCACTGATGTCACGGCAATAAAACTGCTCTTATAAATTTAATTTGCCACTAACCTGAACTCTCCCTCTGAAAATGGGGCATTCCAGCTGAGACCAGAAACCCTAGGTTCATCTCACACCAAGAAGTGTGGGATTAAATAGTTGTTGCGTTGGACTGCTTCCACTTCACCTTTTCATAAAAAACTACCCTTGTCTTTCGCTATGATGTCATCTGGCAGGTTCTTATAGTTCGCCCTGGGATCTTTTCTCATGTTCTCAAATGTAGCGTGCCTCACAACACTGTCCACTTCCTCTTCGCTCAGCTTCTTGCCTAGGAAGTTGCAGATCTTCAGCACAGCACTTCTGATATCCTGCAATAATGTTACTTTGCAGGGTCTTGATGATGCAAAGAACTAAATGCATACAGTAGTGGAATACAGGATGATAAAGGACATACATTTGGGCGCAAAACTGACCATAATTTTTATGTGAGCATAGTCTCCCTTTCATCAGTTGAATACTCAAGAGCAGTGACACTGTAGCTCACTGCAGCAGCGTGCCCTTGGAGATGAGGAATTCTGTGCTCTGCTCCCCACACTGCAAACCCAGTCTGCATCTCGCGTTAGATGCCCTGGCTAAGTCACCTCTGGAATCGCGCCTGTCACTGTGAAGGCACTCAACCCATGGGGGTTTTGTCAGTCTTGTTGTCCTAGCAAGGGACTCGACGTGAGCAACCCAAGGCCCTGAAGGGTGAGAGACCAGTGCAGTGGCACGTGACGTGGGCTGTGCTGCTGTGGCTGGGGCGCTGTGGGACTTGCCCACGAGAAGAAGGACAGCCACCTCAGAGAAACGAGAAGTCTGTATCAGAACTAGTGTGGCCAGCAGGAGTAGGGAAGTGATCATGCCCCTGTACTCGGCACTGGTGAGGCCGCACCTCGAATACTGTGTTCAGTTTTGGGCCCCTCACTACAAGAAGGACGTTGAGGTGCTGGGGCGTGTCCAGAGAAGGGCAACGAGGCTGGTGAGGGGTCTGGAGAACAAGTCTTCTGAGGAGCAGCTGAGGGAACTGGGGTTGTTTAGCCTGGAGAAGAGGAGGCTGAGGGGAGACCTCATCGCTCTCTACAACTACCTGAAAGGAGGTTGTAGCGAGGTGGGTGTCGGTCTCTTCTCCCAAGTAACTAGTGATAGGACGAGAGGGAATGGCCTCAAGTTGCGCCAGGGGAGGTTTAGATTTGACATGAGGAAAAATGTCTTTACTGAAAGAGTGGTTAAACATTGGAAGAGGCTGCCCAGGGAAGTGGTTGAGTCCCCATCCCTGGAAGTATTTAAAAGACGTGTAGATGAGGCACTTAGGGACATGGTTTAATGGGTGGTGGTGTTGGGTTGACGGTTGGACTCGATGATCTTAGAGGTCTTTTCCAACCTCAATGATTCTATGATTCTATTCTATGATTCTAAGTCACACAAAGGTGGGGGCAGCCACCAAGCAGGAAACTTCTGGTCAGCAATCTGAGAGCTCCTCAAGTACTTTAAAGCCTGCCTCTTAAGCACTTCTTTCCTTTAGTGGAACTGTCCTTACGAGCGCAACATTCCTGTTGAAGATACTTGCAAAAGTCTTGTTCTGTACTATTTCAGAAAGGGTTTTTTGGGGTGGCAGTGAAGATAACTTCTGTAATATTGGAAAGTGTTTTACCTAATAATTGTCTAGTAATTGATAAGACCTTGAACCAATGAGACAAATTACTTCATCCTCTCAGAAGTTTCAATTTGAATCTACTCCACAATGGATTAAGCACTTTCCAATATAAAGTGCAATTATAAAGAGCTGTCTGAAAATGCAGTCAATATAGGAACAGAATATCTTGAATACAGTGATACTAATTGACTTCACCTTTTTCATTTCTTTGTAGGTAAGGAAGAGTGCATTGAAATCCTCTGCTTGACTGTACCAGCCTGCAACGTGATCCAGCCACAAACTGGCAAGTATTCAGCAAGGGAAATTATTAAAACAAAAAAATAAAGATAAATACTATTAACAGCAGTAAAACAGCAAAATTATCAGTCATTTAGGTCTTTGAAAGGGTTTTTTTAGATAATATTTTCTGATAATTTGAGGGATGCACACTCACCGTCTTTGTGACAATTCTCCAAGCTAATGTGGCAACTCCCCTTTTGTTTCTAGTAATCTGAACTAATACTGGCAGAAGCAAAAAAATACTTCTCTATCTTTGCTGTACAGCGACTATTCTTATGGGTTCAGCTCCACTAACCAATGCAGAAAGTGTTAAGAGTTTTTCAGTCATAATGGTTATATTCTGAATCAGCATCCCATGCAGATAAAATAAGGAGCTTGCATGTTGTTGGAGAGCAGCAAAGCCATGACTATGCTACTGTCTTTGCACCAGCTTTCATCAGAAAATGGTGTCAAGCTCAGACAGCCTCTGCAGCTTTGGATTCAGGTTACAGCATAGCTGAGGATTCTGATATTTGATATTTATTGATATAATTAATCTCCATTCAATCTGAGGTCATGCAACAGGATTTGGGCTCCTTAGTAAAAAAGATATCCTACCTTTGCCAGCTAAAAATCTGTCCATAAAAAGGTTAAAATCTGGTACTTCCTCTAGTGTGGACATGAATTTGGAGAAGTGGTAGTAAGAAACCATAACATCCTTAGGGTTCCTGGTAACACAAATCATCTGCAAAACAATGAGAAGACTAGTCTCAGAGATATTAAAGGACTCCATTACCCTGACCATCAATGCGTTTTTCCACACTAAAAATGTGTAAAAATGTCTCACTAAAAATGTGTGAAAACAGTTTGAAGGTGACAATCACATTAGGTAAATTCTGGATTATGTAGTGCTGTCAATTTGTTCATAGGCAGTGGTATTTCTGTAATTGCAGTCATTCAGTGCCTGCAGTTAACTCTCTTCACGGGGTCAGTGTTACAGGCTTCAGTGATACTGCTCACTTGTGCAAGGCAGTCAGGTTGCAATAACAACACTAGAAAATCATTAGGTTGACTCAGCTTCACATTTCTGTGTACAGTCACGATGAAGTGAAGAAGAGTTTCTTGTAAATCCCAGCTTTGGTAGTGTTGACAGCATCAGTACTCTGTGATCTAAACTCCTGGCCTGTGGTGCTGGTGCCAGAGGCAGCACACAGGCAGATTTTGAATGACATAAGAGGCAGCCCTGGCATCTTAAAAGAAGGAGCTGTTACGGGCAAGGGTTATTTTGTCTCCTGCTGACTCCTGACCACGCGAGAGCTGCTGCCTCAGGCACAGACCAGGCACCACCAGTGAGATGGGCAGCCTTTTGCCTCTCAACTGGCAGCATGTGCCAGCTTCTACTAAGCTTCTGCTCCTCAACACTTAGTGTCTAATTAGGGAGAGAAAATAGAGCCTGGCATGTCTCCCTTACGAGGTTACAAATGTTTGCAGGGAGAGACAGAAGAATCATGTTCTCAGACTGCCTTTCCAACTGGGTAAAATGACTACTTTTGATTCCTGCTTAATTGAAAATTTATCTGATTATCTTTAGCAAAGCCAAAACCATTATTTCCAAGGTATATAAAATAAGAATTCCCAAACACATTGCAGGAAAACTCAATAAACACCTCATTCAAAAGCTCTGATCTGAAATCACAGAAAAAATTATTCTATGGTTTGATACAAAATACGAACAACCTGAGTTGTTCAAGCAGAGGTGGAAAAGATCCCCCTCCCCCCCCCAAGCAATATTTTTCTGAAGTCACAACAATTTCCATATTTTCTGACACGTGTGCTCCATGTGATTTTTGGGCAATTTTCTCATTCTTTGTGGGGCATCATTTGGATTTCAAATCTTCTGCATGTGAGCTTTCTCTTCCAAACTTCACTGTTACTGTGAAGAAAATGGTGAGCACATTGCAGTTTCCCATTACACCTGTATCTGTGAAGAAGGTAACAGCAGCACTAAGAGCTTGCCTCCATAGCCCCTGTGGGCAGAGCTCTGCCACAGCTCTCCGCTCACTCAGCCACGGGAAGCCCTGCGTCAGAAATAAGGATGGAAGGGGCAGAAGTCATTGGGACCACTATAAGAAAGATTAGCAGAAGTATGAGATCCTTTGCCAGGGAGCAAAGTAACAATTTGCTGTATGGCGGCTAAGGCAATTCTCGGTGTGCTATTAGAAGTATACGTCCCATACACATCTTCAGACTTGCCCGTATGTCCATGCTCTGTCAGTGAGCCTTAGTGTAGTAGCCTGGTTACGCCTGTCTCTAAGGAGATGGAGAGTCCTATTCAGAAACTCACAGCACTGGGGAGCGAGAAAAGGCAGTTCTCACATTCCCTCTCTACCTACTATAGTCCCGTCCTACTCATATTTTCAGTATGGGAGACATTTTTTCAGACTTATAACTTCACTGGAATTGGATGTTTTCACAAGGGGAAAATCGGTGCAAGTCTTTGACCCTGGCAGATCCTCCTGAGATGCACCACCCCTCCCTCTAACAGTGTGGGGCTGAGAGATTTGGCAAAGGGAAACAGAAGAAATGGGCTTTAGAACGTCCCAGTTGCCCCACATGTATGAAGCAGGTGATATTTATACCGAGACGTGGGGAACAGAAAGAGGAAAAAGGTAGGATTTGGACCAATTCACTGAGGCAAATTGGCATGATTGGTTTTAAGGAAATTGTAAAAATAACATCACTTACACGCCCTCTTTTATTTCTCAGGTCTCTTGGAACTAAGTAGTAAGGCAGATGGGTGGCAAAAACATGAGGCAAAGGAAGATTTGCATAATCCTTATTTTTTATTTTGTATTCCAGCCATGGGATTCCGTCCATGGTCTCCACATTTTCTGTTCCATTATGGTGGCCTTAATGAATTATTAAGCTCAAAATGTTCTGAGTCCACACAGTTCCCGAGAAGGAAACCTTTTTATTTGAACATAATTTGATTTTTTTTTTAAATTAAAGATAGTATATTGTCATAAACAGACCCTCTACACAGCTATAATGTGTTTCACTTTGTGAATATAAATACAACCTCAGATACTGAAGAAAGCAAACATTGTCTTGGTGACTGCTGAGTGCAGAAGGGAAGCATATTTTTGTTTTGTCCCTGCAGAAAAGCCATGGCCAGTAACTCAGCCTTCAGTTCCTTCACCCAGTATACTCAACTTCCATACAAGTTATGTCCGTCCTCACCCTCTTGTGGCAACATGAATTGCTGCATCTGTATGGGCCACACACCTAAAAATCTCATACTGAGTGGATCTGGAAAAGACCTTTGCTTCCTGAACTCCTGCAAAGTGTTGTGAGATGTCATGAAACATAACACCATGTTATCAGCTAGTTGTTAAGCTAGTTGTTAAGACGCCACCTGGGAAGGAAGCTCTTGGTTCTGGAGATTAGACTGTATGCATGTTATAGACTTAAAGTCACTGGGCAAGAAAAAGAAATAGCTCTAGGATTCAGAGGAACAATACCCAGTGATTTCACGGCTGTGTTGACTGTCTTGCTCTGCTTGGCATAATCAACCTGGACAATTTTTCTGCGCAGTGGTAGAAATTCAACAGAAGGATTGAAGGGTTCCTTAGACTGATAACTGGCAAGGAAGAAAGAGGATGGTGGGGCAGGATAGACGAAAAGGTGTGAATGAGAGAGAGATGACATTCTGTGCAATTCATAACTCAAAGTCATCTTCCAACTCCTTCCTGTCCCAGGGTAGTCCATCACTTTGCAACACGAAACTCCTACTTCCAAAGATGTGCTCATCTCAGTGCCATAACATCTTTACCCCTTAAATACTGCTTTCTCATCGTCCCTCTCTGCCTTACTTGGACAGCTTACCCCAGTGCTGCCTGATGATGAGCTACCATCGCCTGGGCTCCCTGTCCCCTCGCTCTGTCACCCATGACCCCTCCACAGGCTTCTTGTATCACATCTACCTTCACCACAACCACGCCTGGTGCTCCCTGTCACTCCTTCTGGGCTTCACTCAAGAATGTCTTTCTGCCTCAGGTATTTCACTGAATACCTGAGGGAATAGTGAATTCCAGCAAGATGTTCAGTGACCCTAGGAAAAGGACATATGCTAACAAAACACTGGTTATGTTATCCGAAAGCTGCATCTTGAAGGCTGCTGAAGGAAACCAAATGATAATGGCAGAGGTTCCCAAGAGCACAAACAGAATTCTGAGGATAGCAGAGGCCTTGAAAGTACAAGCACAGATTGGTACCAGAGATGTCAAGGCTTTAGTCATAAACCACTGCTTAATGCATGATCAAGTCATTGATTACTAATCACTAAAGAAATAGAGTCTTGAAAAATGGGTAGACCAGTTTTAGAGCAGAAAGTGAACCTGTATGGAAACGTACAGGTCTAGGCATGTCAAGGCTTTAGATTTCATGTAAGACGACAGTGAAGCCAGGTGGTTGCACAGTTGCATTTGCTTCAGAAACAGGAACGCAGAATTCATCACACTAGTGTCCTGTATTGCTATGCAAGTAAATAGTACTTCATTATCCTTGAAAGGAGATATATATCATTGACTCATATTTGCTCTGATCTCCTGCTTGGTTGTAATTTGGATGCAGTAACCCCCAAACCACCTTCCATGTGAGCCCACAAATCATTCCAGGTATCCCACAATCATCTCCAACACTCATGCACCCAGCCCTACCAAAACTATGTGTGTGTTTTGTGAGGCACAGGAGATCAGTTTCGTTTGTGTGTAGCTTGCTCTGAGTACACCTACAAGATTGAGTCCAAGAACGAGGTAGACCAATTCGGCTGGACACGAGCAGGAGCCTTGTGTCTGGCTGTTCAGGCCATGGCTATGCAGGGTTTGTACTTAATGCTACACTGCATATACTCAGAGATGATTCAGGTCTAAAAGCAAAGCTAACAACCCTAGGTACTTCTGCAGTTAGATGGCTGAATAATAATAAAAGGCAAATTTTTTCCCCCTTTTAGAAACAATTCCATTCTTACCTGATTTTGGGTAAGTAGTTATCAATATGTCACTATCTTTGATTTCAAAATCCTCCAGGGAAGCTACGTACTCAAGTGAAGTACTTACACCAACATAAAACCCTTTGTATGTGAATAGATATTCTTTTGATGGTTCCATTGTTAATCTGTTGTCCTTATAGGTGATTAACCTGCAATAAGAAAACATAAAGTTATATCATTTTCTTTGGTTGTCATCTCACAGAAACAAACAAACAAACAAACGAGTAATTCAAACAAAGAAACCAGTGCTGGCAAATTTTAGCAAAATGCATTTCAGCAAAATTCTGGAAACAATACACTGAAATTTAGCTTTCAGATTTTCACAAGAACATCACTCAAGATACATTTCCAATGGAAAAAAAGAAAGGTGTAGAGCAATACCCTTTACTCATATACAAGTGTATGCTACGTGCATGTAAAAACTAATGTAACTGAAGGCAAGCTATGTAAAAATCATTTTTCAAGATTCCTCTAGGATCTGGGTGACTGTAGAGTTTTCTTTGGGATGCCAGTAGCTCTTGAACAGAGCTAGCTTAATTACCAAGCTCTCATTCTGAATTTTGTGACTGAAACTGTGTTCAGAATGTCTTATTACAATTTCTGCCTCCTTCTGCTTATTCTCTGTCTCATTACTAATGTTTTTCCCATAGTAAGCATAATTTCTGTAAACTAGGATGGGTAATCATGAACGTGTGTTATTTTCTTAAGCACGCCTACTGGTTTTATGAGACTGTTGTCTTGTGTCTCATTAACGCCATTGCCATGTACTTGCCAGAAAAAGACATTAATCATCACTGTTGTGGTGACTAGGGAAGACCAAACGCTTGGGGAGATACAGGAAGAGTAACAGAGAGACTGAAGAGAGAGACTGACTCTTGTAGCTGAGCGAGACAAATGGAGCATCTAGGTTTGAAGGTTTTGGTCTGTGTCTCTTCTGCAGTCTTTGAGCTGAACAATACATCCGTGGATTTCAGTGAGCTTAACATCCCGGTCTGTCCCTCCCTGCTCTGTAGATGAACTATTTATTAATACCATTAGACAATGTACAAGCCTTGGCAGAAATGACATAAGCAAGTTCATTTCCAGACGTGGATATCACAAGCATTGTCTTACGTGGGTTAAAATATATTTGGAAAGAGAGACTTTCCTATCTGGAATTTTGTCTGGGTTTCTGTCCCCTGCCTTCCCCTTGCAATGCGACCGTTCCCATGCCCTCTTGGACTGCTGCATTTGCCATTGCTTCACCGTCGGGATATCACCATTGCTCCACCGTCGGGATATCACCCTTGCCCAGATTTGTCAAATCAGCTGATTGTGCAAGATGTACTGCCCAAGTGATCTGAATTCACCACAACAGGCAGTCCTTGGAAATAAGGCCGCTGATTCCACCTGTTATTATCAGCTTCTCTCCAGTTCGTACTCTGCTTCCCCTTTGCCTTCCTGGTCTGTGAACTCCCCTGGCCGGGCGCTTGCTCCCTGCCCGGCCCTGCACTGCCCTGCTGTGCCACGCCAGCAGCGCTGCCTTTGGCGGGAGCACTGCCCTTCAACCTGCTGTCGTGCTGTCGTGATTTAACCTCAGTCGGCAACTAAGCACCATGCAGCCGCTCACTCACTCCTCCCCCCCCCCCCCCCAGTGGGATGGGGGAGAGAATTGGAAGAGCGCAAGTGAGAAAAACTCGTGGGTTGAGATAAAAACAGTTTAATAATTGAAATAAAATAATAATAATAATAATAATACACAAAGCGAGTGATGCACAGTACAACTGCTCACCACCCGCCGACCGATGCCCAGCCAGTCCCCAAGCAGCGGCCCCCCCGGCCAGCTTTCCACAGTTTATGTACTGAGCATGACGTCACATGGTATGGAATGTCCCTTTGGCCAGTTTGGGTCAGCTCTCCTGGCTGTGCCCCCTCCCAGCTTCTTGTGCACCTCCAGCCTTCGCAGTCAGTGGAGCACGGGAAACTAAAAAGTCCTTGGCTAGCGTAAGCATTACCTAGCAACAACTAAAACATCGGTGCATTATCAACTTTGTTCTCATCCTAAATCCAAAACACTGCACCAGCTACTAGGAAGGAAGTTAACTCTATCCCTGCCGAAACCAGGACACCTGCACAGCCGAGGACGTGCCCTCCCGCTCGGATGCCTCAGAAAGCACCTGGGGATCCCTGGTGGCGTGGCCGCTCTGGCTGGTTGGCAGGGCAGGGGAAGGGGCACAGCGACCACTGCCATGACCGGGGACACCCGCTGCCTCCCTGCCCTGGGCAGACAGGGCCGGGTTATCTTCAGCGGCCGCAGGAGGACACACGGACGTCCCTCTGGCACAGCAAAGGCTGTGGCAGGCCCTGATCTAAACAACTCCTTGGGCACGCAGTGCTACCAAGTTTTAAGAGAAACACATGCCTTTGTTTTATGAGATTAATCAAATTTAATTTCAAATTAACACCCCCACTTGTTATCATTAGACAACAAAAAAATCCTTTGCTTTGGGGGCGATGCACAAGCTCAGTTCTACTGTCAAAGACCCACGGGCAAAGAAATGTGTCTGGAAGTCTCCTTCCTGGGAGTACTGACCCCTGTGCTTGCGCTGCCCTCCCTCCACCCGTGACGGTGGTGTGGGCCATGGCCAGGGCAGCAAAGGGAGCGAGGGCAGTGAGGGCAGGAAGGGTAGCAAGGGGAGTGAGGGGAGCCTCTGCTGTGTGTGATGAGGGGCTGCCCGCCTCACCTCACGGCGACAGGCGCCGCCCGCGCCAAAGCCTGTGAAGTGCTTCAGCCTCACGCCTGAAGCCTGCATTTCACTGACTGAAACAACCCCCAACGAATCGGAGCTCTAAACGGAGAAAACCCCACATTTAGAAACCAAGGGATTGGTACACTTTTAAATTCAAGTTGTGATAACAAAGCTGAGGAAGTCCTGAGAACGCAAAGATACGGAGAATGAGTGAAAAATGTGAACGAGTGAAAAAATACAGGAGAAAGAGCAAGGAATTTGTGGGAAACAAAAAGGGGACACATTCAATGCACAGTATACAGAAACCTTCTTGATCTTGTTCTGTCAAAAACATGAGGTTTTATATCACTCTGGGACAAAGGTTATTGCACTGCTTGTTTCTTACAGATGTATGAATATACCATGAAAAAATACACCATGGAAAAAAAGCCTTGCCCCATTTCCTGGAAAGCCTACTCATGATCTAGTGTATCTCAAAAACGCATCTCAAAAATCTGTCTCCAAATGCAGGCACAAGGGTGTCTGCCAGTTAATCTCCTAAATCCACGGTGACCACACACTTTTGCTCTGCTTAGTTAATCATCTCACAGCTACAGCTCCAATTTCTTTGTTGAGTGATGCAGAAAAGCCCATGTGAGACTCCGTTTTCCACACCAGCACTGAGATAACCCTGCTCTGGACAGCCATCCTCCTCTCAAGCACGGACCAGCTCTAGCCCCTAGTTCTCTGCAACTCTTTCTGGCAGTACATGCTAAAATGGTCTACAAAAGAGCTTTATGTACAATTATTATTATTTTACTGAGAGCGTAATAGACCATCATTTAACTCACAGGTCTACCGTTCTAATAATTTCAGGCATACTTACCTCCTCTGCTCTCTGTTCGGTGCCCACGGAGACATGTGCTAATACTTCCCAGCTCGGTGAATGCAAGTAATTCTAGAGCTGTGCGAGCCGTCACATTTCCTTTTTAACTGAGATGTGAACATGTGGACACTGTGCTGGTTGGCTTGCTTTCAATATTTGCTTATCTTTAACACACACAGAGATTAGAGAACTAATATAACTCGCAAAAAAAGTGAAAGCAGTCCAGAAAAATTTTTGAAATTATTTAAATATTCATTTTGATTTATCTTCCTCCTTTTTTTTTATCAACAGTATTATTGCAAAAGATTGGAGAGGAGCAGAAGTGAATAAAATCTTTTGCTTTTTTGCTAGATTTTGGGGTTTTTTTCTCAGCTTTCACTGAACTTTTGCTCAAATTGTTTTTTATCTCCAAGCTATGTGTGACAGTAGTCCCAAATAGCCTGAATCCACTACTCCACCAAAGCAGTTGATCAGACTGGTCCAACCAGGTCTCAGCCATGAGCCTGGAATGAGCTACTTGGGTTAATCACGTGTATGTGTTCATGTTAAGTTTTTCTGTGAGGTATTTTATAACTGAAATAAAATAATGCCTGAGACATTTCTCCCTGAAACCTGCACTCCAACAACATCACAAAGAACAACATTTTGTTCCCCAGTTCTGTGTTGTGTTTTGTATAGGATTACTTTTTAACCTGGATCAATTCCCCAGGTAGTCCCTGAACTTGCACAACCGGTCAGGTTGGTCAGCACGTGAATGAGCCAGAAACAAGAGTAGGGCTGAAGTTTTTTTCACCACAGAGGAAACCCTTATTGTGAAAGATTAAGCCTGTTCTGCTTTGCTTTCTGCTCCAATCATGCATGTCTCTAGCATTTTGTAACTGCAAGTTCTACTCTAAGTGTTTAATAGTAATGAAAGGCAACATCTATTGAGCCCAAAACTAGACAGGGAGGTGCGCCATCAGATGTTCCAGCTCCTGGCACATCACTCTGAAGAATCCAAAGAGTAACAACTATGGCCCCACATCAGCTTCTTGAACTAGCTGGAAAGCGAACAAGGTGTGAGTTAGGGCAAGAAACAATATTTTCCAGTGAAAAGAAATAACGTGTAAAGCCATTTGGCTTTTGGACAGATAGTGAGTGGGGAAAGCATACAAATTCTAAGGATACTGTAAAACATCAGCATCCTAAAGTTAGGATTTGTCCCTGCTTGTCAGCAACACCGAATTACAGTCTATCTGCAGTTAACTGAACATAGGTTTCATGCATATTATCTTTTTCAGGATAAATAGTCCATTGCAATATTAATAATTAACCTCGGGATCCAAATACCTAACGTATACTTACATTGTAGGTGCAGTTGCACAAAGTTCAGTGGGAGACTGGGAAAGGAAATGTATGGTTTATTGTATAATTTAAACAAAGCCAATGTTCTCGGTGCTATTAACACCTTATGTCCTTCTCTGGTTGTTTCCTCTGGTACTTTGCACCAGTACATTTCTGTACATACTAATCATAGTTCTTTTCACAAGCCTCTACAGTGACAGCAAACTGGTGTAGCTCTGAAGTTCCCTATACAGACAATAGACAGGTCTCCTGCCTACCTATACTGTAAAATTAAAATGTAAAGTAAATGCCTAAATTAGGCACATGGAATCCCGCAATAAGTTTCATATAAGTTACTGCAAAACACATTCAACATGTCATAGCAAAAAAGGGCAAACTAAATTAGACCACTTCAACACTCACTTTAGGAATCTGCATAGGAACAGATCATTGCCCACCAACTGAGGAAAAAAAAAGGTTTGTAAGGCATTCCTTTATTTTAGACATGCCTCAGGTACTATTACATACCAATAACACCTAGTATTGACTCTTATTGCACAAAATCCTTACCAAAGATACATGACGCCTGAGTTACTAGAGAAGCTTCTCAGAAGTTAGCCTTACCTAACGGCCACAGTCAGTGTGGAAGGCTAAATGTAGCCATTTCTCATGAATGCTGTATCTGTTCTTGTTGAAGATTATCATAAGTTTTTTCATTGAATCTTTCCACATTTTGTGTTTGATAATGAATAAGCGACTATAAGAACATTTTGATTAATCTTTATGTTAGGTTATGTAGGGGTTGCTGTGATACTAATCTTTATGTTAGCGTTATGTATGGGTTGCTGTGTTATTCACTGGACCATGTTAACCTTATTCTTAATTCTCTAGAGTGTGACCAGACCACTTAGACTTTATTGTATACGGGATGACTTACTTGACAACTTGACAAGACTACTTTTAAGGTGTCCTGAAGTGAACTGCCTTCATTATAATACTAAAAAACACACCCACAGGTCAAGAAGACCCTTGCCCAGGTGAAGACCCCTCCCCTGCGCAAGCATAGTAACAGAAGAGAATGACACAGCAGATATTATAAGTGTATGTAAATCACTAATCAATCATTGTAACTGGGAGTGTACTACCTTGTAATTTTTGTGTATAAATGTAACGGTGATCTAGCCATAGGTGTGCTTGATTTGTGGAAATTCCACCTTGCACCCGGCGCCGCAATAAAGAATGCCTGCTTTCTAAAACTCCAAATTGAGTCTTAGAGAGTTCATCATCTGCCAACTTACGGTAACGTTCTCTCCTACAGGATTTCTGTCACCGGCATACTTTGTCACCCTCTTTCTTTCACTCCTGTAATTCACAACTGAATGTGTTTTACCTGTGTATCTTGCATCCAAGTTCCCAAGTTCAGCAAAGTGGTGGGGGATTTTAGGTTGCCACAGCAATTCTAAAACACCATGAAATGGATTGGTCTTTGGAAGATGAGGTGTTCAGACAGTTTTGTTTGCGTATCCCCACTAATGCACCAGAGCAGGATTCCAGCAGAGATGCTTAAACAAGTGCTGTTAATTTGAGGGTACATTTTTTCTTTCTTTGAGAGGCAGTTTTCTCTCTGATAGCCATTAGTTTGTGTTTTGTCCCCAAAGTTTTCCAGCTAGAAAGAGAGAAGTGTTTGGTGCATTTTACACTGCAGAAAAATGAACAGGGTGAAACTGAGGCCTGAGAAGTTTTGGAAAGAGTTCTAGGCACGGTGTCAAAGCCAAACAACCCCAAATGTATATGCTACACAGTGGGAATCACATGTTTTCACATAACATGAGTGGTACATGAAAAGGAGATGTTGCCAGGGCAAAGTGTATAGGGAGTCACAAGGAGGATTGGGCTAATTTTCCTCAGCAAAGGATATGGAATGGTGAACCAAATAGGTTTACCGTTTGGTGAAGCAAATTCTGAATTTTCTACTATTATGTGTATTATTTGCATGTTTTAACTTGCATTTATCTGTTACTTTTCTTCTGGGAAAACAAAGTAGTTAACATAAATTTCAGTGACTTAGCTGTGGGCTAGCTGTGAGTGCTTGCTCCTTGACTCATACGCTCCAGAGGATATGTCAGTAAATATGAATTTCCATGCTGTTTTCAAATGGTTCAAAAAAATCTAGAAAACAAGTTAGTTCAGCTAAAAAAAAAAGTGCTTGATCACCCTAATATTTTCCAGTCTTTAGATACAAAGTCATTTTACAAAGTTAAGCTCATAGGGAATGGGATGAATCTTGAGTAACACTTTGGTAAGGGAAGTGTGAGAACCAGGATGGGAGGTAGTCTAGAAAAGATCATTTTTGTTATATTTTTTGCTTAATTTTTTACTAGACCCTGACCCCCTGCTTCAGTACATTACTAGTCGATGAAGGTGAGAGTTCTCAAAATATATAAAGTGAAGAATAATATCAGCTATTTGAGCAAAGCAGGCTGACAGTCTGAGCATGGGAATCCTCTGTTCTAGTTTCAAAGATAGTGTCTTCCTTTTGAGTATGAGGATTTGACTAGTGCTGCATTATAACCCATTTTTCATAGGTTCTGCTTTTACTGGGAGATCAAAGTCATAACCAAACTGAAAGATTAATAATTTACAAGAGTGTGTTAAATTTTGAATGGAGAATCTGAGAACATCATGCCCATGAAAGCAACTGTCAACTGGAAAACAGCTTTTTAAAAACTATAATAACTTTTTTCCAATAATTTAAAATATTAAAATCCACTAGGGTAAGAGGAAACTGAGAGGAATGTTAAAAATTATAAGCACTAGATGCTGTAAAATATGTCTGGCCTAAGAAATGTGACAAAACCAACGATATGACAACAAGATCACCTTTGAATTAGACCTAAACCTCTCTCTTTTAACAAAGTCTAGCCACTTACTTTGGCTAGAGCTGAGCATTGAACTCTCCATTTCACACAACACTGTGGAGCCATCTCCTTGCATTTCCTGCCTTACGGTAAAATATGCCTGTGGTCACAGTTATCCATGTATTTAATGCACGTTTGTGTGTGTGCACATGTTTTAACAGAAATATAAAAAAAAAGCTTGAAAAGGCCAGGGACTGAAGAACATGATTTTCTTTTCTCTCAGTTGGAGTAAAGACCTCAAATCCTTCTAATTGCTTTGCATGACCAGTAGCTGAAAAGCATTACACCATCTACACAGTTTTTCTGTATCCATAGCAAAAATTATCAACTAGACATCTTACTACTTCTGTCTTGGCTGCTCCCCTCTAAAATTTCTGTATCTTCTCCACAAGCCTCCACCTTCTCAAGAACTATCTAAAGTGTTGCTGGCTTACGCTGTTGTAATGTTTGCTTAACGCTGTTACACTTTCTCATATTCAAGGTATTTACAAGCACTTGTCTTTTACAGCTCTGCTTTTCTCCCTTTAGCCTGATTCAACTTCTGATACATCAGCTTGACACTCTTCTTTGCCATTTGAATAAAAACCTTTCTCCTTCAATCTGTTTGGAAAGACTTCATCGTTTGCCTTGGGATCATTTTTCATATGTTTGGATATAACCTGTTCCCACCACAGTCTCTGGTTCATCTTTTATTCAGATTTTTTTTCTTCAGAGTTGTAGATTTTCAATCAGATCCTGCAAAGGAAGGAGTAGATGGGGAGTATACCATTAAATATCTCATTATACTCCATTCAAGATGAGGTTTATCAAGGCACTTTGGCATTTTACCTCTCAGTGCCATTTTGAACAAGCTTAAGTGCCAAAAGCTATATTTTGGCAAGAGGAACTCTTGATGTCTCTGGATCAAAAGCATTTAATGGAAAAATCTTTATTTGCTTAGTCTGTCTACTTTAAGACTATTCTCCAAGTGAGGTGATGAGCTAATGCTGATTTTGGTCTTTAAAATCTTCAATTTTTTTCTCAAAATTCTATAGACTCTCCAGTTTGTTAAACCACTGCAAAGGACACAGGCTTTTTTCTGTGGAAAGGACACAGATTTTTTTCTGTGGAATTTAAGCTAAGATGCCACAAACCATATTATAGGTGACATACATAACACACAAAAAACAGCGCTGTAATCTTGTGGCCATTAGCTGTCCATAGAGGAATGAAAAATATTACCCCATTGTAAACTGTTGAACATCTAAGAATGAGGACAAAACCCTGCATGTTTTTCGCTGGTAAGTCTTAGAATGATAGAATCATTAAGGTTGGAAAAGATCTCTAAGATCATTGAGTCCAACCGTCAACCCAACACCACCATGCCCACTAAAC
>NW_008796222.1:4664476-4670258 GCF_000699145.1 Aptenodytes forsteri | reverse complement strand
CTCGTGTTCAGGCGGCTGTCAACCAGCACCCCCAGGTCCTTTTCTGACAGGCAGCTTTCCAGCCACTCTTCCCCAAGCCTGTAGCGCTGCATGGGGTTGTTGTGGCCGAAGTGCAGGACCCGGCACTTGGCCTTGTTGAATCTCATACAGTTGGCCTGGGCCCATCGATCCAGCCTGTCCAGGTCCCTCTGCAGAGCCTTCCTACCCTCGAGCAGATCAACACTCCCGCCCAAGTTGGTGTCGTCTGCAAACTTCCTGAGGGTGCACTCAATCCCCTCATCCAGATCATCGATAAAGATATTGAACAAGACTGGCCCCAAAACTGAGCCCTGGGGAACACCGCTCGTGACCAGCCACTGTGATCCCACTTAGGATATGATTTGTCATATGTTATCATGTAGCCAACAGTCCAGTTAAAGTTGCAGCTCATTGCCTATAATGCACTGTAAGTTTGAGGTGAAAGGTAAATGAGAAAAAACCTGTAGCGAAAGCATGGCATGAAATTATATCCCTGCGGAGAAAATTATTGCCTGAAAAGTGCACACAAAAGAAAAATGCAAACTGCAGAGAGTAGAATTCACTCCATAGCCCTGCTTCTGAGGATAGCAAGGGAAGAGATTGGAAAGGTGACAAAAATCCTCCCTTGTTTGCTTGTTTGTTTATTTTGTCACTATCATGCAATTATTTTTATCAATTATAGCTTATTCTTCTGTTACAGATGATTCACATCTTTTAACGAATATATTCCCTCGTCAGTACTGCCTAGTTCATGGATGGATCATATCACAGATCTGAGGCTGATACAGCCATAGATATGACTTCAAATATCCTCTTCCTTACCCACAAGGAGATTAAGAAGGGGAAGACAATGAATATCACTGCACTTAACATATTGTATCTATTTTTAATTTGCTCACACAACTTAGTGTACAAGAGGCTGAAATATATGAAACTCTTGAGTAAGTAAGAGCTATTGATCTGATTTCCATAAAGTCTGGGGTTTTAAAAGTTTTTGGAAAAAAACAAAGATGAGTAACAGTACCAAATTAAGAACTAGGTAGTGACATTTGCAGAAAAATTTTCTCTGGGATTTAGACGTGGATTCCTCCTTGCACTCTAACACTTCCACAAGACGAAGTAGGATGAGAGATCATTCCTCACCACGTCTGCCGCCCCACAACCCTCCCTTCTTGTCGGTGCAAAACTGTAGGCATGACGCACCCAATATGTAGGTAGCTTTGTACATTTACATAGCCATATGAGCTGCAAATGTGAACCCACTGTGATTTACAGTATACAGATACACAAGTAAACCCTCTGGCAAAACCAGCTTCTTTATCAGACCACACCCAAAAGAACAGTGCCTTGAGTTGAAACTTTTATTTGTCCATTTTGTTTTGCTTTTTGTTTTCTTTTTTCTGTTGGCAGGCTCTGGAGGGTGGAGAAGGGAAGGGGAAGAAGCAAGGCTTCAAAAGCTCCTAGATCCACCATTCACATGGAGGAGGAGAAGTTTATGCTGGGAACATGTGTTACGGACAAGGGCTGATAATGCATTAGCTCTAAACAAGTTGCAGAAATAACATTCTCTCCTACCTCTCTTGCTCTTTCCTTTCCTGGAGCTAAATGGTAAAGCAAGTGCATAGCAAACAAATGAGGTGATGGTCCATGTTATTTAAAATAAACCCCTGCAACAGATTCTTAGCCCTTATTTCCATGCCTTCTCTTCTTCAGAAAATATTAAACTCAGAATATTCTGAGCCCACATAGTCTCTTGAAAGAAAATAAAGGCCCCTGAAGGCTATTTTATGATCATATTATTTATTTAGATGCAACAGTACCTCATAAACACATCTTTTAACAGCTACCTTCGGTTTCAGATTGCCTAAGTCAAAGTACATGTTTAAAGGTAAAAAAGTGGTAAACTCTTGGAATTCATCTGTGCAGCTGGAAAGCATTATATTTTGGTAAACTGTGATAGCGCTGCAGATCAGCCATGGCCTCACCTATCATCTGACAAGCATTATATTGCCAGCCTCCATGACAGGGCAAGAGTTTGAGTTTTCTCCCTCATTCCTCTGTATGCAGAGGTATCTCTGTACATAGTACATGGAACAGGTCACTGATACATACGATATATTCTGTTTTAAAACATTTGAAAATACTATTTGATTTAAAGGAGCCTGAAAAATATTGTGGACTGCCATGGACCAGCTGGTGGATTACATGGTCAGACCTCAGCGCAGCCCTTGAGACAGCCAAGGCAGATGAAGGATTGTATCTGGAGGATACTACTATTACATTATGTTCCTCCCAGTGCTACCCTTACAAGGTTGAGCCCTTGTAAATGAGTGAAAAAATACGCTAGTTCTTTAGTAATAAGTTGAATTCAGAACCCAACAGAGGACATAACTAATTTTTCCATAACTCCTCTGACTTCTTCCTAGCAGAAACTGATGAGCTGGTAAGAGAACACGTAAAACCAGAACAATACTATTTATAAAATCTTCATGGAGGAAGAGGGAAAATAAAACAATCTTTGCTTTTCGTGGAAAGCTCAGCTCCCCCTTGTTGTGGCCTTGTGAGAGGAGTCTGTCTGCTTCGGGATGGCAGCTGCTGTTACCTCCCTGCCCGCCTCTCTCCCACCCTGCGCTCCATCCTCAGGGCTTGCTGGGGAAGCCGCCATCGCATGCCGGAGGCTGGGCTCTTGCAATGAGAGTTGCTTTATAGCACTGAGATGACTCTGGAGGGCAGAGGCATGGGCACTAGAAGCCTTTGCTGGTGAGGCGTAGTGTATATGAGTAGAGCAAATCACAACAAGCTGCGAGCAGCTTGATCCCCCTCACAGGTGCTGTTTTCCGTGGTGGGGGAGATGGGACCTCGATGAATGGTCCTCCCTCCTCCCATGAAGGGGCTGTTGCAGCATGCCATTCAACCTACATGGTAACTTCTTTTGCCATCTACAGACACATATTAGGCCTTATCAGAATAGTTATATTTGGCAAGACAATGAAATCATTGTCTCAATCAAAGTTTCAGCTCACTTTGTCCCAGTTCCATGTCAAAGTGCTCCTATCAGCAGCAATCTCATTTCAACAAGCTAGTAATATACTTAGAGGTCCTACAAATCAGCAAAAGATTCACCACAGATGCAATTACCAGCAAAACAAAGTTTAAAAGTGTATGCTGAA
This sequence comes from Aptenodytes forsteri, assembly GCF_000699145.1. Taxonomy (NCBI): domain Eukaryota; kingdom Metazoa; phylum Chordata; class Aves; order Sphenisciformes; family Spheniscidae; genus Aptenodytes; species Aptenodytes forsteri. Next base: position 4,667,070 of record NW_008796222.1, on the reverse strand, counting down.
CACAGGTGAGCAATGAAGAAGTCTATGCATCTGGCCATGCTATTGCATAGGATTGCGTTGGCCTAAGCGAGCTGATGGGAAGGCCTCTGGCAGTGTTATGGCTATTTCTGCTTTTAGCTGTGATATGAACCTGGCTGGGACTAACAATATTTTTCCAGTGCCTCAGGGGGTCCAGAGGGATTACCCTCTGCCAGGGGGATGCGCTCCTCTGGGAGTCAAACAGGGGAAGGCAGCTGCGGATGTCCATATTTTAATCACAGGGTCCTTTAATTGAGGAAGCAGGTTCCTTTACATTTAGTGTTGGACTTTACCAGAAAGCATCTCAGAAAAGTTTTTTTTAAAAAAATATTCATTGTTCTTTGAGTGCTTATTGCTGTTCACCTTTGATAGAAGCATTAAGACTGTTCTTACCTTGTTCTTATCCTGGGAAATAAAGAGAATGCCAAATTCATCCATGTGTGCATACCAGCCCTTTAAATGGTCAAACCAAGAGCTTCCTGCCACTGCTAGCAAAACAAGATGGCAAACTATGCTAATTAGCTATCCTGGCAGTTTGTACAATTATTTCCCATGTGTTTTTACTGGGCTACGAGAGGTTGTGCGTGGTTGGATGGAAGCCATGCGACAGTCTATCTCTGTCTCTCTGTGACACCATACAGTCAATAGAAAGGATAAGACCTTTTGTCTATGTATTGTATCATACATTAGACATATTTTAATAACAAGGTCCAAAAGAGTAATCTTCAATCATTGCCTTTGACAAAATTCAAACAAGAAATTAGCAAATGAAGCTGCTCTTGCACATCTGATGAAAAAGAATGAGTATAAATAGACACCGAGAGTAAGGCACAACAAACAGATGCTCTGTGTTTTCTGGTTACTTCTTGTAAAAGAAGCTCCAAAACTGATCATTTGTTAGTCATCTGAAACTGTGACTTTCCAATTTTTGTTCTTATAAGTAACAGTCACCACTAAAAAAGAGCAGGGAGGAACAAATTCCAAAGAGTCTGTCAATGTAGAGGCCATCAATTAATGTATGTATCCATTGATATAAATGTCTTTTATGGCTCTGCAAGAACATGATCAACATATTTGGCTTCTTCTCCCTTAAACTTGTGAAGCAAATACCCTTTGCCTGTCCAAGCCCCACTTTTTCAGCAGAAGGAAGGAGGAAGTTTGCCTGCACTTTCAAGATTTAGACAGTTTATTTCCTCCTACCTCTTTTCTCTCTTTCAGCATTAAGGACTTTTAAGTGACCTTCGTGTCATATTCTATCACTCTTTTATGATATTCTTCATCATGCCTAAGACAAATTCCTTCTAAATACCTACAAAACAAGACCATTTTTCTTCCTTAAACCCCTTCCTCAGATGACCCTATGCTATGATACCTGTAAAACACTTGCCAGCAGATGGACAGTCATTGCTGTGATCATTGTCTTTCACACTGACTAACTGTGTCTCCTTATTTCCTTTTTCTCTAGGACATGGCTATGTCCATCTGTTGTTCATTGTCTGGATGGTAAATGCATTAATCTTCTGTGTGCACTTGTTAGCTTTCTGGACTTTTCCTAGGTATTTGGGCTTTTAGGCGTTACTTCAGTATAAATTCATAATGGTTTTTATAATGAATTGATAAATGAAATGTCCATAGTAAATGTTAATAAAACAATGTAAACTTTGGGACGTTCTTCCTTCTATCATACCACAGGCAAAACAAATGCATACACCCAACTACGCTGGCCACAGGTGAAAGCAACAACGTACAAGATATTGTTGTGATCTCAAGAGAGAGGAATGAGCATTCAGATGGAGATGTAAAATGGAGAAAATGCCATGGTGTCAGTCACCCTGCTCCTGTGATCAGAACAAAAGCAGGTAAAGAAATAAACCAAAAGAATGCTGATGCATAGACATATGGAGAAAGTTTTTTTAACAGAACCAACAGCGTGTTGTCAAACTGAACAGCCTTTACTTTTTTCTTGGAATTTTCAGGCAGTATCTGAAAGTTGCATAAAGGAAAAAAGGGACCAGAGTCAAGACAAGCAAGATCGGTCTTACCTAGCTTTCATGACGAAACCTATGTGTAGGTGTCGTGCACCGTACAGTACCAAAAGAAGGGGGGGAAACGACCACTACTCAGACTCCACAGTCAGGCGGGTACTATATGGTGACAGTTTATTATGAGAGCCAGAATCCTTAAGCAAGCATACAGGTTCACGAAATAGTAACACATAACACAACACAACTACATACACAGGGAGGGTAACACGACCTGTCAATAAGGATCAAGCCGGTGTACACAGACGGTTCGGGGATCTCAGTCCAGCTGAGAGGGAGCTCCGAAGAGCCTCCTCCAGGCCACGTCCTTTTGTTGCTGCATGCTGCATGGTCTCGGTAGATAAGCCCTTGATTGGGTCTTATCTTTTACTCAAATGCGCTGTCTTTTCCCCTTCCCTCTTATTTTAACAACGAGGAGTCGTAACTGCTATCTCATTAAACTAAGTGCTCAGTATCACAAGTTGGTTTTACTTTTAACTTTATGTGGGCGAGATTCTGCTTTTACTTCCCCGCCTTAGGTTTTCTCTCTCAGTG
>NW_008796222.1:4662329-4663548 GCF_000699145.1 Aptenodytes forsteri | reverse complement strand
CAGGGAACCGCCGCCATAAACCTCACCCATATAACACTGCTTTTGTTTGAAGATGATGGGGAGAGGGAAAGGAGGAAAGTCATCAGAGGGAAAAGAAGAGTTCTAGAGATAAAGATTGGAGAGAAGGAATTGAGAAATAGTTAATGTTAAAGGAGGTTTTAATTTTTTTTTTTTTTACTTTTGGATTGTTTACTGAGGTATATAAAGAGGTTACTTATTCAACTTAAAAAAAAAATTAATAAGTAAAATATTGCATTTCTAGGATTCATTGTCAGTAATGGATGTGCTGCATGAAAAGCAGGAAACGATGTGGGAGTAGTTGCATACTGATGTTTTGTTCCTTCCTCAAGCAAGAGCTTTATGATATTTCCGCTCCTATTTATTTAGGAGAAACTTACTATTTTACACAATAATAACTGCTTTGCTTAAGTGACAGCGGATAAACCCTTATCTTTTCACTCTTCAGGAAATCCTCCAGATTTGATTTCTCTAACCTGACTATGCTTTTGAAGGAATGAATAAAGATGACTAACCTATCCTTAAATTTTCTATAGACATAGATAGATAGTCTGCAAGAAAATATTTATTTATTTTTTTTTAAACTCAGGGAAGATATATTACCTCAAAACATTAATTAGATGTGATTTAGAAATAGACACAACTTCTTCATGAGGATGAATCTATCATACAAGATGCTAGAACAGGCAGAGATGAATGCTGACTTTGTGCTGACACTGCAGAATAATGAAACACTGACGTATGACACCCGACAGCTTTTAGGAAATAAATGTTTCCCAACTGGAACATAAGCCCTCTCAGCACTTGCTGCTTAGCAATACATATGGTATGAAGAATACTGTTTTTATAATTAGGGCTCTGTCGTGGTTTAACCTCAGCTGGCAACTGAGCAGCACACAGCTGCTCTCGCTCATTCCCCCCCGGTGGGATGGAGGAGAGAATTGGGACAGTAAAAGTGAGACAACCTGTGGTTGAGATAAGAACAGTTTAAGAATTGAAATAAAGTAAATTAGTAATAATAATAATAATAATAATAGAAGAATATACAAAGCACGTGATGCACGATGCAATCGCTCACCACCCACCAACCGATGCTCAGCCAGTCCCCAAGCAGCAGCCCCCCCTGGCCAGCTTTCCCCAGTTTATGTACTGAGCATGACATCACATGGTATGGAATGTCCCTTTGGCCAGTTTGGGTCAG
>NW_008796222.1:4648145-4661175 GCF_000699145.1 Aptenodytes forsteri | reverse complement strand
TGCCCCCTCCCAGCTTCTTGTGCACCTCCAGCCTTCTCAGTCGGTAGAGCATGGGAAGCTGAAAAGTCCTTGACTAGGGTAAGCACTACTGAGCAACAACTAAAACATCGGTGTGTTATCAACATTATTCTCATACTAAATCCAAAACACAGCACTGTACCAGCTACTGGGAAGGAAATTAACTCTATCTCAGCCGAAACCAGGACAGGCTCAAATGGGAGTGGTTGCTCATAGTAATGCCCTTCTCTAAACTCTTCATCTCTAGAATCTGACTGCCATTAAAAAAACATAAAAAACCTTTATTTGCTGTGCTTGCATGGAAAACGCAGTGTAATCCATGCAGTGTTGTCTGAACATTCTCTGCATCTCTCTCTCTTTCTAATATGAAAACTGTTATGAAATAACCATGAGATGGAATTAAAACTTATCACATCTCTCCACGCTACAGATGCCTCCTGCCCGACCCCCTACAGGCCACCTGTAGAAAGGAGAGGAACAGCGCTGAAATAACATGCTAGAAAACACCCTGTACAGGTGAGCTCTTGTCTGCACAGAGGAAATCATCACTTTCAGGGCTGGAGGGTGCAATGGAATTCACTGCCATATAGCCCAAGAGAATAATTACAATGTGTTAAAATTGTTTCTGTGAGAAAAACCTAAGGGTCACCAAAATCCACATTTTTCACTGGAACCTTCAATTAGGAACATTTAATCTAAAAATGCCTATCTATAAAGCAATGTGTATTAGAATTAAATACTAGAATTACTAGAATATTACTAGCATACTAGAATTAGATAACTTCATTTTTTCCTTCAAAATAATGTTCACATTAAAGTCTCTATAAGTTCTTAATATTGTAGTATATAAAAAAGTACTTGGACAAGTCATATATAAGATAAATTGAATATAAATAGACAAAAAAGAATGAAACATTTTGCCCCCAAAATTTTGAATTTATGGAGTTTTGACATTGTTCCCAAGGAGAAATGAACACATTTTTAAAGTCATGGTAAAACAGTTACAGCTTCTGACGAACCCAAGTGGCAATTTTCACGATAATCACCTGAAGCTTTTCTGAGAGTTAGTTTACTCCATGTAAAGAATAAACTGCTTCAGCACTCGATGTATAGCAGACTCAGGAGGCCTTTCGGTAATTAGCTTGTGCTCTGTCTGGTGCAGGTTCACACACTCCTTTGCTGCTTTTTTCAGAAAATACAGTTTGCAGCTGAACACGAGCGGCTAGGACCCCCAGCAATGACAAGTCTCTGTGATTTACTTCTGATTACAAACGTGTACTACTCCTTCCGTTGCCCTGCCGCCTGGGAAGAGAAAAGCGGATCAAAGCCCTTCTTGGAATTTCAGGAACACACCGTCAGTTTCTTCACCCAAGCGGTTAACCAAATATTCAGGGTCTTGTGAATAGATCCAAACAGGATCCTCTTGTTTCTCTGAGACAACTATTTGCAAAGAAGATAAACAGTTCAGCTTCTGTGAACCCAGGGGAGTCTGACGATAAGAGGCAACATCCCTTAAGCAGTTATGTTAGTCAGCATCGAGCCCAAAAGCACTCATTCCCTCTCTCAGGGCAAACTTCTGGTAGCAATTCAGGCTATCGTCCTGGGTCTCATTAGGGTTATTTTAACGTTTTGTTACCCCACTGCTTTCTTTCCAGAGGTGCCCAGCTAATGTTTGATAGTTACCCCATTACCCTGCCCCAGCTGCAATTCCCTGAAAAGGCTATTATTTGTCATACTGTGATTACCTTGGTTGGTTGGACCTTTGCATGGCATTCCCGGAGTCAAGCTGAAACAAATGAGACACCAGGAACTTGACCTTAATAAATCTGTAATTAGGCTTGTGTTGCTCTGACACTCCCATAGTGCTTGTTAAAAAAACCCCAAAAAACCCCAGCAAAACAAAGACAACAAAATTTATTGGGATCTTGGCATAAGGTCATGCTTACACAGGGAATCAAGTATCTGAAGTGGCTGGTCGCCGTCCAGGTGGTGCCAGGAATCGCCATTGCAAGGGCCCTTGCAGAGGCATCTTCAGCTGGATCAAGTGAGACTCCCACTGTTCTGCTCACTTACTATCTAGCCGCCCCATGGTGACTACATAGGAATCAAACAGCACATACAAGCCAGTACAAAGAGATATTTCAAATTTGGCACGTTACAGCATTTCACTGAAACACCAGCTTAGTCCCAATGGCAGTTTGAACACATTAGTGAAGAGCCGGGCCTGAGCTGCAATTCCTGCTTCTTAGACTTACACATCTGGGCACAGTGTTCACACTGGTAAAGAACATACTCGGTCTGGAATTAGTAGAGCCTTAGCGAGGTACAGACTCGGCCCAAGTCACCGGGGAGGTGAGGGAACAGTGCAGAAAAGATTGAAGTGTATCCGTGAGAGGTTAAATGATGGCATGACTGCAAAACCTCACGTGGTGTAAGAACATGTGCCACACAGACCAGGGATAATATGGGAGCTGGTGGTCCCCCAATTCCCAGGAACTCTGTCCCTAGTCTCAGCCCCTCCAGTGTCCTAAATTTTTAACCCTTCCACAGGCTATAGGTCACTTCTACATACCTACTGGAATTAACGTGTTTTCGTAATTAAAATTTTTACTTTTGTGCATGTTTCAGAAAAATTATTGATTCATGGGTTGCAATATTTTTACATGTTCACGCATTTCACTACTTCTAAAGATTACTAGTTCTTATTGCCAGACCTTATTAAACATGAGAGAAACAGACTAATGGTAAAACTCCTATACCTACATCTAGGCGTCAACATGTAAGAGTCTAAATGAAAGGGAAGTATCTAAACTCTAGTTACAGTAAATGGATGCCATGGCACGATTCAGTTGCTTAAAAAGAGGCACCTAGTGCTATTTGCAACACACTTGACCATCCCTCACAGCCTCAAGCTGCCCTGCTGGAGAGGCATGACTCTTACATTCAGCCAGAGCAGCATGTCTTAAGAGACAGTAGGGTGCCTCAAACACCCAAGATACTTCTCTCAGTAGATAGCTCCAGTGTCTTAAATGGCACTAACCCTGCACAATGGAGCCCCTAGTCAACAGTCAGTTCAAATGTGCTTTTGAGATGCCTCCGAAGCCTCGGGGCTATACATTATAAAACATACACAAAAAATAGAAATAAAAAAAAGGATGAAATAAAGATGAAATGAACACTTTATTCATTTTTTTGTTTTCTTTTATTTATTCATGGTACAAAAGAAGTATTTTCTTCCTCTACCCCAATTGCGTAGCCCTTAGAGCACACGCACCCCACTTTGGACACCACTATCTTAGACCTCACAGCCAATGCTAATACTGATCCACTTCATAAGCACACATGTTCACGTTTACAAGTGATACATTGAGAGAAGCCAGCTAACTGAAAAGAAGTTCAGTAGTAAACTAATCCCTAGTGGAACAGACTGTATCACGTGAAATCACTGAACTGTCTCTGTACTTTGCGAATAGTTGCAGGAGAATTTGCTGAGGCGTGATAGATATTTGTTGATCAAATCTGGTAAGAAATAGAGCACTGGCCAGAGTCAGCATAAATGTATTTACAGAGGCACTCCAGTAAACTAGTTCCACAGTATCTCTATCTACTGCTTACTGACGGTTAACTATGCTGCATAGTTTGCTACGGGATGGTAGGTGTTGCTTTGTGATTTAAGCAACTAAGAAAATAGCAAATTTTCTAGTAAAACAAGAACTGTGATACCTCAGAGTTACAGATTCATCAGGAGGGTAGAGTTCTGACTGAAGACCAAAACTGCAGGCTTACTCTAGTATTGTGCTTCTCCAGAGCCCCCAAACATTTATAGAGACATAGTTTTAAGTCTAGAAATTGTTGAGTTAGGGTCACAGTCCAGAAGTTTACTGTTTTGCATCCAGCAGATTCCAAAAGAGGTAATAAAGGCATCCTTTAAGGAATCTTCTCTGATGTTAAGACCTGAGAAGCATGGCAGCAAGCCTAAAAAAAGGTGGGGAGAGGGGAAAGAGAATAGTTTAATGAACGAAAATACCACTTTAAAGAGCATTTTCCAAATTAGTAGTTTAGTAAGCTTAACGAGTATAAGGGGTTATATTTCATCTCAATTAAACGGGAGCTTTCAAGACAAAATTCTAAATAATTGATATTTTTAAATATGAATCAAATCTTTGAAAAGAGGAAAAAAAACCAAAACCAAAGAAAGCACCCCACACAAATCCCATAGAACATTCTTCCTTTTACTATGTCCTGCATTGTAAAGCTTTTGCCAGTAGGAGGAAGAGAGGATGGCTGTGTTTCATTGCTATTTCTGACGTGTTCAGGGCCAGAAAACACTTAAGACAATACTTCATTTCAATATATAGTTGTAAAATACAGTTGAGCAGGTGACTCAGTCACCAGTTATTTCACAGTTTAAATAAAAGTCTGTCCTGATGCTTGAACGTGCTGAACAGTGCTGATAAGACACCGCAGAATCGGAACATGGTTCCTCAGAATCAATTTGTTAGTGTAGGAAAGAGAAAGCTTAAGAAACAAAAAACACATCTGACATTCAGCTGAAAACTTCTAAGGTCTTAAAAAGTTACAATGCCCAAAGTGAAACATGTGGATAGGATTTATAAAAATGCCGACAGCTCAAACATGTAAGTTGCTCAGAGCTGTGTTTTGAATATATGAAGTTCTAAGTACTTTCAGAAAGCAGAACGCACTAGTTCTAGTGTCCAAGCTGAGGAGACATTGGATGGTTAGGCCTCAGTATCTGTGCTCCTTGTTCTTCAGCTATCAAAGGCTGATAGACGCCACACAGCTTTACAAAGTCGCAAAAAAAACCCCTGAACATAATTTTGGACTATGAATGCTTTGTAAGTACTCTATAGGCCACAGTAAGTGACTTAGGAAGCTTGCAGCCGTTTGCACACGTAAATTAAGCTTTTTTTTTCCCCCCCCTTCATTTTCTTACAATATTTTCTCCTAAAAGACTCGGAAGTTGTCAGTTACATCAAGGTAGCATGCATTTACATGCAAAACCTTTTTGGTATTGATATCCTGTGATAATTCAGAGAGTAAGCAGAAAGTAGCAGAGAAGAACAACAAGGAAAGTGAAGAAATGAAAAAAAAAAAAAATCGTCAAGCAACCATATATGCATATGCATTTGAGTATTAAAGAAGAGATGCAGATTCTCTTAAATTTTCTTAGAAACTATTTTCCAAAATACTTACAGCTTTTTCTTCCAATGAGAGTACACCGTCTACAGCCACGATCTGGTATTGCTTTTCTTTTAAGCTACCCACAAATTTCCGAAGTAGTTTGAGACTAGTACCATCACTGTTTTGTTTTAGCAGTTTCTGCATTTCTTGGGCAGGACATCCCGGGTCAAACAGTAGCAAACATAAGGTTTTATTCTTCTTCTCTTCTATTCCAACAACAGTACGACTATGACCTAATTTCAAAATAGATTTTCAGTATTTTAAAACCACAGAAATCCCATTTGCTTCTTTGTAGCATACTACTTATTTTCAGATCAAGGAAGGTATTTCTTGAAATTTAATAAGGTAATTATAAGTAAAGAGCAGATCAAAAAGTTGAGATCCCAGTCACACCCAGCTCGTCCATCCAATAAAAACACAAACTGTTAACGTTGCTCTTACTACATTAAAAAAGTAACAGGAAATAAAGCCACGCCTTCAATTAAATGAAGAAGGAATGTAAAATGCTGCTCTGAATTGCAGCACGTACAAAGAAAGATAGAGAATAGAAAGAAACCAGCATATTGTGATACTGACCTTGATGTTGCAAGTAGATAGGTGGTTTGGAAGTACACGCTACCTTTGCACCACCTTCATTATCTGTAGAATAGTAACGCAAAACCCACTCAAATAAACGAGGGTGTGTACCCATAGGGCCAGTTGGTTTGTGAAAGTCAATGATTTGACACCTACAGAACATTTAGAATGAAAACAACAATAAAATTTCAAGCAGGTTGTTTGTTAAAAACAACTTTTTCACCTCTCAGTCCCTTCCTCCTGCACCAAGAACATTTTGTAAACACAGCAATTCCAGGCATCAAGTGGCTGGGGGGGCTTTTTTTTTTTTAAATATGAGAGTAGGGGACACATAATTACAAAGCAATGCAATACATACTGTTCAAAACTGGAAGATTTATTCTGTAACAAAGAAACACTCTACTCTGTTACCACTTTTTTTTTTTTAAACATGAGAGTAGGGGACACATAATTACAAAGCAATGCAATACATACTGTTCAAAACTGGAAGATTTATTCTGTAACAAAGAAACACTCTACTCTGTTCAGTCTAACAAGAACTTGTGAAGCTTGCAAAAATTAAAATGTTTGATTTTTTGTATGTGATACACTTACACTAGAGAATCCAATTAGCATCTTTCAGAATTACACAAGTGAATAGCTGAAATTCAGATTCTTCTTAAGAAACTTCTAGAGAAATTAAGTTTTTAATCAATGTTTGATTTTACGCTTATGTGGCATAATTCTTCACCAAGCCTCAATGATCTAAGTAGTTACTCAATTTATGTACCTGCGTAAGTAGTTACATACCTTTATGCTGTGCTGAATCAGATCTGTTTATAGGTTGATTAAATTTAAAGCCACTAAGGTGGCTTTGTCATCGCACCGTTGGCAATTCTGACCTTTAAAGGTACAGCACTTAAAAATAACAACAGCATAAAAAAAAGCAATATTTACTTTATCCTGAGACTGGTTAACAGCGAATAAATTTCACATGCTCCTATCCATGCTTTGGAACCGTGTAATCTGTTGTTGAAGTGAGATGCCCCATGAGGATCAAAGCCTTCTCTCCAGGCATCTTCAATCATGGACTGAATCTTTGGTATACTAGGAATTAGCGTAGTATCTGGAACAGAAAAGCTTTTGAATTGTGGTTACAGTTACTGTAATAGTCCACTAATTAAAAATATTCAGCTTCTTTTATAAGAGGCAGTTAATGTTACAAAGATGCACCAAAAAACCTGAAGCTAAAACTTCAACCACATCATGCCTTGCCAGTATTCACCCCTCTGATTCTTTCCACAGTAAGTTGCAGTGGTGTAACAGGCATTTAATAGGTATCATTGACCTAGTAAGCCTTGCTGTGTAAATGAAAAAGTAAGACATCAGTCAGCAGGTTGTCATCCAAGGTACGTGAAACAAATAGGCAGCGTTTTGTCTAATACCTCTCAAGCAGTCATTATACAAGCTGTTTTGCAACAGTGAGGAAAGGAGCATTTGGAAATTCCTGTAACCGCAACCCCAGCCTCGGTCGCCCAAAGATGAGTGGAAGTGATCTACTCCTGTTGAAAGCCATACATGCCTCACGTCTTTGTTTTCGTCCTGATAGTACTTGCACAATGCTTCAATGACTCCTAAAAGAAGACCAAATATGAAGTTTATCTGTAAAATGAACTATAAAATTTGACAGAAAAAGGTTCTTTCCCCAGCTTGGAACAGACACAGGTTAAGTCAATTTTAAAACTTCTAAGTGATCCTATGTTACATCTAGAACCCAAATCACAAAACCAGTGGACGTTGCACCTATTTCATTTCAATGGTCTTTACTTTGATGAATTTATGTACTACAAAGCTTTCAGAATTCAAGCTGTTTTTTCACTGCTGCTACACAATTAATATTTTAAACTAAACAGCTTGGACTACATTATAAACTGTGATATGCACAGGGACTATTACAATGAAACAGGAAAAGTAATGTCACCAATAGAGCATTTCTATGCCACTGCCACCTCCAGTACAACATCCCCTTAAAAACATCGAAATACTTACACATACTATGTAATCCTTTTACTCCCCCCACATTATTTTTCCTGGAGAAACTAAGACAAGAAAAGGAATGGTACAGAATCTGGGAATTACTGTAAATATTTTAAAAACATCCACTTGCAGGATATTCCAAATCCTCCTTTGTTACATGAAAGAACATGCTTGGGAATGCTCTCTCCAATTTGTATACACACATTCTCAAGGCCCTTTATTGCCACGCTATTGTGAAGACAATCATTCCACAGCCATCACAGCTTATTTTCTGAATTCCTCTCTGAAGTCTAAATCATTAGCAAGAATGAAAACTTTAAATGTATTATTTCCACTCAATACATTTTATAGAAGAGATTTTATTTTATCTGTCAAGAACCAAATGGATATTTTGTAAGCTAGAACCACTAGCAATAAGCTAAAAGACCTTTGAACTGTGGTCTTGGCAAGTAAAGACCAGAAAGCCTTTTGAAAGGGACACAGAAATGCATTGGCACTGTATGCTTGTACCAATTTAAAACATTTCAAAAAAGATGTATCAAGTAGATGTCTACTCCTCCCAGGCCTCTTTTTGGAGTTTGTAATCAGATGAACACTGTGCTTACCTGGGACCAGCTTACATGATACAACTAACTGAAACACAAGATAAAAGGCTACTGTAAATTTTAACAGCTACACTAGGTTAGGAACCAATAAGTGCTAAGTAGTAAACAAGCATACGCTCAAGGACAACCAACTTGTAATAAGACATTTGCATCTTTTGATACATATTGTATTTGGGCCCTTAACCAGACAACTTGGTTCCAAGGTTCCACACAAAAAAAGAAAAAAAAAAAAGAAAAAAGTCTTCAGGTTAGAATAAAGATTAGACATATACCAAGCCTTCATTTCCTTATTAGTTTAGGGGTAAAATGGTATAGATTGATCTAGAAAATAAGGATTAGAATTAGGATGTAACCAATATTAAACATCCAATTATATGCTTTGTTAAAGACAGGTTTGGTCACTACAACCTAGGTCTAAAAAGTACAGTGTTAGTTATATAATTTCAGCATTTTTACCTGAGGTCTTCGTTTTCCCATCATCTATACCGAAAGCCAAACATTCCATCATGTCAGCTTTTCTCTTGTGATAGTCAAAAGGCTGCATCCTTCCTCTATCAACTTCCCTTTCCATATTCTTTAGGAATTGCTGCTTGTAGCCTCCAGAATTATCCAAGCCATACTGTCTCTATTAGGGATGGAATGTGCATGATTTAAATCACATTTTTTAAATTCACCTTTAGTGATTTCAAGAAGCTGCATGCACAATCAGTAACTTTGAAAAATAGTAAACAGTGACACATAAAAACTTCAGATTTATGATATTTTAGAGCTGAAGGCCAAGCTTCACTCTTGCATAGGAATGTGGGACTAGGAAAGCCACATCTGAAGAGCAGGCACATGCCTCTGCTCCCTCTTGGGCAGACAGCCATCAGCACAGAGGCAGTCAATGGCCAGGAGGTAGCGAGAGCGGGAAATGAGCTATCAGGAGGGAGGGAGAGGGAAGCAGGACCTAGCAGGGGAGCGGTCACTGGAGCAGGTGATGGTGTCCAGGAAGAGGATAGCCAGGATGCTCAGGGCCTCAGGCACTCTGCCAGTTAATACGCTCCAGGCTGCGCTGCAAGGCAGAGCACTAGGGCTGGGTGGAGCACAGTATGAGGCAGCAGGCGCGCCAGGGCCCCCAGTGAGGGCAGTACGTCATGCACAGGGAGCACCTGGCCCCATCCTGAGCCAGCACCACTCAAAGCAGTAAAGCCAAGTAGCTCGAGGCAGGCATGCCCAACACCTGTGCCAGGTTGCCAAGAGCTTGCGTTTGCCTGCAACCCACTCCTGCACCACTACCTCAACACAGCCTGTCTGACTGCACAGGTCTGACCTGGTATGTCCATTCCAGGCCATTACAGTTCCAAGATACTCAGCTCCCAATGGCACAACTGTTCAAAATTTTATGATATAGAAATATTACTGTACTTGCAGCTTTTTAAATTCTTCCCTCTCTCGCTTCTCTTCTTCTGATCTCTGCCATTTATCTTCTTCAGTTTGGAGTCGCTGAGCCAGTTCTAGATCTCTTATGTTTCCACCTACCCAGGAATAACATTCCAAAGAAAGAGGACTTGATCAGGAGGTTAACAATGCTTTGATGGATCTAGGCATTAATTTTAGAGGATGCATCCCACACTATTTTGAGCTATTAGCAATGAACACTAAACAGGACTGACTGCATTCAGTCTACCAAGACTCAGACTCTTGACTTGGACAAAGTTTATGCAGAGTTACAGGAGCGAGTACTTGGCAAATAATGCATGTACCTCTACTACTAAGAAAACAGCTTTTGTTTACTATGTTTCACCTCATTGTTAGCAAGAAGTCCCAGTTTCTTGAATACCACACACTTAGTCGCTTCTAGGATCACTGCCAGCAGTCTCATAACAAAGTGAGAAAAACAAATTTAGGATCAGAGAACTGGATAGGGAATCTCTAGGACTTTATTAGCCATGCTAATAAATAAAATTAATTTTGATTCCTTTACTTTATCGCTATGACTAATGAATCCGCACAAGCATTTAGAGAAAAGAACTGAGAAAAAAAAATTAAGTTTTCGTAAGCTATAGATTTTCAGCTCATCACACTGGAATGTGCCACTCTAAATTCCATGTTTGTAAACCTTCTATAGAGCTAGGAAAAAAAAAAAATCTGGCTGTCTTTTAAACATTTTTTGCTCTAAGTTTTAGTTTTGGCTAACATACAGTGCATTTACTTAACGAGCATGCATAGACAAATATTTCTTTTAGCATGTGTAATTAAGTAGGGAACTTGGGCAAGTGATAGGACTTGCTATTAACTATGTTAACTTCATTACACACGTGTCCAGTTCTCTTTTTAAATAAGGAAATACTTAGTTTAAATTTTGTCTGGGATTCTATACTGCAACATGCAAATACTTGTAAATATTTTCAAGTATTATAAAGCCTGTGTCCTTTCATGTACCTTCCGAAAAGTTTTGTTCCTCTAAGTGTAAATCCACATGATCTTCAAGAATCTGAATGTTTGTACAGGTAAGACTGCACATTGGACATTCATATAGCTGTTCACCATTTCCTGTGTCTGAAAAAGAAATGCAGTTTCTTGATTAATGCAATTCCTGTTTTTTGTGGAAATCACCCCCCTAATTGATATAAAGTCTAAGATAAATGCACAGTAGTGAATTTTGTGTTGCCATTGAAATTCCCCAGTGAAAGGCAGCAAATTCTAAACAGCTGTTACTCTCTTAACCAATTAAGAATTTGTATCTAAATACCTGACAATTTTAAGACACATATTCCTTCTTTCTAGTAATCAAGTTTTGCCCCATTTAACTCATAGATCACAATTTGCTGTGATAATATTTGTATTAAGAAATGCTTAGTTTGAAATATCAAACCGTTAATGAAAAGATCTGTCCTGCTAACAGAAGAATACTTGCTTACAAAATTTTTACATTCATGTGATAACGCAGCAGCTAGTGGGCAGAAAGAATAAAGTAAAACGTGCTGTCATTCTTACTTTGTTGGTCTTCCTGCATCTCCTCAAATAAATGTTCTTTCTGCAGTTTTAGTATTATTATTGAAGAGTACCATATAGAATAGCTAAAGTTCAAAAGGACTTCCGGAGATCATCTAGTCCCTCAAAGCGGAGTCAAATTAAACAGGTTAAGTTACGTAGGGCCTTTTCCAGTCAGTTTTCGAATAACTTCAAGGATAGACACTGCACAAGCTCCCCAGACAACTTATTCCAGTGTTTGACCACTCTCTCAGTAAAAAAAAAAAAAAAGAAAAGAAAAAAAAGAAAAAAGGTGTTCTTGGTGGCACTTCCCATATTTCAACTTGTGTCCACTGCCTGTTGTCCTCTCACTGGACACCACAGAGAAGAGCCTGACTCCATCTTTACTGCCCTCCTTTTGAATCCCTAGATTTGTACCTTCCTAGGTTCACAAAACACAGGAATTAATATGCTATGTTAGCTGTTTCTGGAAAGCATTTCCCCAAGCTAGAAGCTCATGACTGGCTGGAGGGAAACTTGATGGTATAATAATCTAAATTCACCAGCAACAGTTTGCGTAACACTGCAAACATATAGTTTCCTGAAACACACGATGTGCATACAAAACGAAGACACCCTTAATGCAACTATTTTTAAAATAGAAACTGGCATGCAAGTAAGGTATTTATTCAAGCTCTGCATTATTTGCACCCATAGAAGTAAAGTATTGTTCAATGCTAAGATCTGGATTTTTAAGAAAAACCTAGTTTTAATCACAGAATATGCAGTGTGGTTGATTATACTGCCACATTCTCCAACCCCATCACCATTTGTTTTTCTTGTCAATATACATAGCTTGTTACATCCAGAATGCTAGTATTCTACAAGAATTACCCACTAGCAGAGATGCCATTACTAAGTTTCTGAAATAGCTACCAGCAACTTTGAACAGTTAGAATAAAATTCTGACCACACTTAAAATAAAACACACTATTCAAATAAATAACTGTTTCCCTTACTCCAACTTTATCCCCCAAAATATCCTCGTGGTCTCCAAATCAACGTTTAGTACTTCAGAATCCTTCAGTGCTGGATCTTTCCTGTCTCTACTTCAATCTGAAAACTACCTTTCCCTAACGAGTACTGCAACTGCTCTACAGGATCCTGTCAAAGATGAGACTTCAAGAGGCACGGTCAAACCTTTGTGACCAAACATATGCCAAATAGGTAAAAACCACCTCCCTATCACGCAAAAGCTTTACGATTTGCTTTCACCGATACGGACGGTGTATTTTGGGCATACAAAACACTGCCGGTTCGCCTGTATTAGTGTTTTTAGTTCTGCTCTGGGGCAGATTTTTCAAGCGACACCCCCATCGCCTTCACTCACTGCCCCTTTCCAAGTGACTTCCCTCTACCGCCTTCAGCCACCGCCCCGTTTGCGCCCACGAGCGGTCCCGGAGCTCTCCAGCTGCAGGCGCCGGGATGAAAACACAGCGGAAGAGGCACTCCCGCAGCGCCCCCAACACGGCGCAGTCACCCCCGGGCCGTCAGTCCCTGGCACCGGCGGCCGGGCGCCGCAGCGCGGTTCTCCGCTCCCCGCCCGGGCGGCCGCGGCCAGCTCCAACCTCCGCGGGGCCCCGGCGCGACGCCCCCCC
>NW_008796222.1:4620825-4647555 GCF_000699145.1 Aptenodytes forsteri | reverse complement strand
TAAGGGCGGAAGAGCGCTAAGAGCCGGCGGGTAGGGGCAGGGGCAGGAGCAGGAGGGGCTGTGCCCCCCTCCGGGGCGGGGTGCGGTGCCCCTTGCTGTAAGGCTGCCCGGCGCGGGCCGGTCTCCTGCGTGCTCGGGGGCGGTTGCAGCAGCGGGCGTTGCCGCGCACGGCAGCTCGGTCCCCGCCAGGCGGGGCGGTCGGTGCTGGGACGGGGTCTTCCCGCGCTGTTCTCCGCTGCTTCCTCAGTCAGAGGGCTGCCTTCCTCCCGCTTCCCTGCCCTGCTGCTGGAGGGGACTTTTACACCCCTTCTTCAAGAGACGCGGGTGAAGAGCCTCGCTAGTCGCTCTTTGTGGCCGGGGTAGGTGTCCTCTCGGCTGGGCAGCCGGCAAGGGGACTTGCGGTGTGACCCGGTCCTGCGCCAGGGTTTTGGCCGGTGCGAAGCCTGCGGGCAGCGTCTGGAAGCCCGTGCGGCCTCCCCTGGCGCTGCCAGTCGGGGAGGGGGCGGTGGTGCAGCAAGGCGCGGTATTTAGGGAGCCTTATGTAGGCAGGGAGGAAAAAAAAGCCTATTACTAGGGTAGGTCTCAGTCTAGGCACAACAAGTGGGTGAGATGCAGGATGTGGTGGGTAGAGGGATTTAGTGTTAAAACGAGCGTAGTTTTGCAGAGCAGAAGTGCAGACTTCCTTGGATCTAGATGGAGAAGTCGTGAAGCCTGAATAGATCAGGGACTGCCAGTCTTTTTGCCCTTATGATGTCTATACCAAAACCCTCGGGGGAATGAAGCTATAAATTTATAAGGTTTTCTTCTTGAAAACAGTTTTGATGAGAGCTTCCTCTCAGTTGTGCTTCTGTAACTCTTTATTGAGCTAGTGGTCTAAACTGGGTTACTCTAACGCATGCTTCTCTTGTTTGGTTCATTGCTTGGCCTGACAGTTTTATTGATGCAACTAAATTAGCAAGGCATGAGCGATGAAGGAAGTGATGATGTTCTAGGGCTAGTTAAGCCAGTAGTGTTGTTGGGGAAAATGATCTTCTTAAATTGTATCTCAAACGTTACATGACGATTACTAGAAAATTGCACACTTAGCACCGTGGTCCAGAGATGGCAGGAGTTTACTGACGCCCTTGTGAAGCAAATGTGTTTGGGTGAAACAGGCTGCTGAGTCCTCGGAGTGTCTTGTTGATGTCAGCCTAAGTCTGCGGACTGTTTTCCTCTCATAGCTTGTGTTTATTGCTCAGCAGTCCTTGGGACTTTATGCTGATATAAAAAAAATAAAGTCCCACCATGGAAGTCGATCGAGAACTGTGTGCAGCTCAAGAGCTGGAGTTCAGATATTCTTATGTATGTTTTCTTGTTGTAGAAGAATTTCAGACAAGTGAGAGTTCGTGTAGAGTCTTAAATCATATTTTTGACAGTTATTTCTCAGATGAAGGCTACAGTTTTAGCTTTAAAAACTAGCACCATGCTATTAACAACCTTTTTCAGTCAGTTTGATCATTTCAGTGACAGAATCATGTTTTATCACTTTTATCTTTTCACAACTGATGTGCCTGAAATGACAGACAGATTCTAATCCTTTAACATCAAAAGAGCTGTTAATTAGAATGGGTCAATCATTTTGTTAGTTTAAAATGGAAAAGAGTATGCCTATCTGGGTGCTACTGACCCTTACTTTGTTTTTCTGCAGAGTTTTTTCTGCATACAGTTTAGAAGGAAATGCAGCATAACCTTTAGATCCTGCATTATGTTTGCGAGATAGGCATCTTTTAGAAAAAAAAGAAACAATGCAGTAAGATATTAAATGAAGCAGTAATTACTGCAGGTTTTCTTCTTGGATTTGTCCTTATTTTTTAATACATTTAATGTCTCCTTTATGAGAGGAGGAAGCAAATTCCTTTACTTGCTGACAGAATCAAAATTTTGCTTTTTGTTTCTCAGTTTGCTCATAAGACCTATAACTTCTTTTTACAGTAGCTTATGCCCTTTAATGAATTATCTGGTCGCTGAGATGATCTGTAGTTTAATCTGCAGTTTAGAAATGCCTATCTAGGCAAAGATTTTTCTCTGATTTCTACCTTAGAGATTGTTGTTAATGAACTGGGTATTGCAAGCAGCTATAGGAATATATAGCTGCTGCTGCAGATACTTTTGTAGTACAAGAGATGGCATGTTTGCCTCACAAGGTTTGGCCTTTTGGAGTAACTTTTCTTTTTTTAATAGACAACATGGCAAGCCCAGGTAAAGATAACTTCAGAATGAAAAGCTACAAGAATAACGCACTTAATCCCCAAGAAATGCGCAGACGAAGAGAGGAAGAAGGAATCCAGCTTCGGAAACAGAAAAGGGAAGAACAGGTAGGTATCTTGGTGAGCTGTTAACTGTTAAATGCTTGTGAAGCTAAATTCAGGTATGTGAAAGGACTTGAGCAGACTCCTCCTGTGGAGCAGAATCCAGAGCGCCAGGTTGAATTTCTGTTTTCTGTGCAATCTTGGGGAGCACCAGGCACTTCTCGACAGGATCATAAAACAAAAAAGTGAACAGAAGCCCTCTTAAGTCACTAGGGCATGCAGAGGAGAGACCTGTGTTTTAAGGTTAATCCTTAGTTTTACTGTTAGAAGGGAGAGGATTATTTTCATCTTTGAAGCCATACTTCAAATTGCCCAAGAGTTTTTCTACGGCAATTTGGTAAAGTGGCTACCAATTAGTGATCCCTGAACTATTACATATAACATTTGCAGTTGTCCTAATTGAATTTTTAGTGATCAGAGTACATGGAGCATTGTATAATTTAATGGTTTGTGGTAGTTCCTTTTTCCAAAATGTTTAATAGTTTCTTGCCAGGAAAGTAAGGAATGTAGTTTGTTTTTCTGCTTGGTCTAAAGTGACTGAATTTGTCTCCCACAACCTAGACAGTGTCCCAGGCACTGATCTACAGTCTTCTCTGAGGTGGGAATGCTTACCATTCTCCTGGGGAAGTGGTGCTACTGCATGGAAAAAGAATTTAAATTAGTTGGGCCAGAGAGGTAAGAGTAAGAAGTAGTATGATACTGGAGCATTTACCTGTGAATGGGTAACTCTGTTGCAGTTCCTGCTGAAAGTTTTGGTTTTGTCTTTTGTAGTAAATACTCCCTAGATAAATTATGAAAATACTGGGTGTTTCCTCTCCCATGCTGACTGTCGTAATAATGAGAATACAGTTATGTTCTCCTTGATCTTAATTTGTTGGACTGGTGTTTCTCAGTTCTTCCTGAACCGGGGAGAACAAGTTTATGCAGGGAGATGAGACTGCTTTTGCTCCAAAAGAAATTATAACTGGTAGATAGACCGTGATCCTAAACAAAAACAGTTTATACATTTCAACCAAATGCTTCTGTGTCCTTGTTGAATGCTAGAAAGGATGGCTGGTCTTCCAAAAGAAGAATGTTTCTTCTTCCTTTGTGGGTTTAAATGGAGTTAAACTTTGCTTATGTCCATGGTTCTGCAGTTGTTTCGTGTCCAGGATTGTGCCCAGTACAGAAGTGTGTTGAACAAGGGAGAGAATGCTTTGTTTTAGGTTCCTGTTTGAAATATGGGTAGATGTAAACATGGAATTGCTTCTGCAGTTTGGGGCATGTACAACAGCAGAAGTCTAGGTGTCTATAGACACCTCTAGGTCCTAGAGGACAAAAACTTTCAGGATTTAGCGGGAGGTTTCATTATTATGCTTACAGGTGAAATCTTACTCAATGGACTGAGATTCTAACATTTATTTTTAAAGATACCAACATAATATTCTTAGAATTGTTAATTGCAGTAGTTGTAAGTGTAGCACAGGATTAAAGATAAAAATTTAGGTTTGGTTTCTAGAAGAAAACGGGCTAATGCAAATGTTTTGCTTGTATGCCAGAAAATGAAGAGGCATTCATTAAGCACTACGGTGCAGGTATGTATTTTGAGTGTAGGCAGTGCATGCAGCCAATGTTAAAGCGATTTTTGGACGTAGAGAATGTTTAATGTTACATAATTTGAAAGTTCACCTTGAAGCTACACCATTTTTTCTCCAACTATATTAAAATAATGTTTCTGTTTTAATCTTTCTGCAAGTGTATATTAAATATAGGTGCTGTTTAATTGGCATGCAAAGAAAGTACATAGATCTTAGACCTTCTGTTGAAGGGAGGTACGGGATGTGCTGAAACACAAACATTGGCTCTGTGCTGATGACTTTAGCCTATAAACGAAAAAAGGCGAAAGTAGCTTGTAGACTACTGTTTCCTGCTTAAAAATAAATGCTAATTATGAGTGGTGAGAGTAAAAAAAGATATGTATCTTCTTTTTCTTACATGTGGAAAAATTTACGGATCTTTGCTAATTAAAAAGAACTTCAGTTTTTAAATGTCTGTCTCAAGTGTTGCGTGGAGCTTATCAAGATACAGATATAGTAGTGTTTTTCTCCTTTATGTTCTTTAAACTTTCATGTAGAATTCCATTTGCATGGGTGAGTAGGAAGGTGAGTAGTTGAAATACTTTGATTAGTATTGGTGAAAGCATTTCTTCAAGTGTATGTCATCAATACCCACTCGATGGTAAACTCTAATGTCTCCCAAAAATTTCTTCTTCGTTTAGCTGTTTAAACGCCGAAACGTTTCTCTCCCAGGAAATGAAGAATCTATGGTAGAAAGTCCAATTCAGGATCCTGATGTGAGCTCTACTGTACCTATTCCAGAGGTAATTACTTTAGAGTGTGTTTAGAATGTTATCTGTTAATGTGCATGGTACGTTCTTAGACGTAAGAAATCCTCCTTTCATTTTTAGGAAGAAGTTATTACAGTAGATATGGTGCAGATGATTTTCTCGGATGATCCTGATCAGCAACTCACAGCAACGCAGAAGTTCAGAAAATTGCTATCTAAAGGTACGTAAACGTTGCCTGACTTTTTTTTTTTGTTGTTCCTTCTGTGGTGGTGTTACGAATTTTTTTTATAGAGTCAGTTAACCTTTAGTTTTGTTTTACTTTAAAATAGAGCTTGCTGAAACTTCTAGTTCTGTTTATAGAGAAACCGTGCCAAATCTATTCCGACCTAATGGCTAAATACAGAAAGCTTCATTATTCTAATGTTAAGTCTTTCAGACAAAGTAACAAAAGCAAGGATATTTTGATTGAAGTGTCCAGGGCAGTAACTAACTGCACACTACCATTACTTAACAGTACTTGTTGCAGTGATTCAATTTCTGATTCTCGTTCTGTATTTGAGGGGAGAAAAATTATATGGCTGCCAAAGAACAGTTGTAACTTTTTTCTGTTGAGACTGTAAGACATGCAGTCTTAAATTAATGCTGGTATTTGCATAGCATGATAGGTGAAGGTATGCTTGGTCATTTAAAATAGTATCCAATAATAATTGCTCTTCCACTGACCTGAGCTACTGATTGAGGGAACAGTGTTTTGTGATGAGTTACTAACATGCCAGTGAATATTAGTATGTGTTACTATTACTATACATAATAGGGTGTTTGCTAAATTATAGCACTTTATGGAGATGATCCTGCAGTCTTCTAAAGTCAAAAGTTTAGCTCCTTCATTTGAGATTAAAATGATTGAATGCTAAAAATTATGATAAGAACTGAGAATCATATTCATGTTTTGTGTCATACTGAAAAAGTAATTTATTTGGTCTTTTTGTTAGACTTACACAAATACGTTTGTTTTTATTCCCTAGAGCCTAATCCACCGATAGATGAAGTCATACAAAAACCAGGAGTAGTACAGAGATTTGTGAAATTTCTAGAGAGGAATGAGAATTACACTCTGCAAGTGAGTTTGGCTGGTGCTGATTTGGGGTTTGGAATGGGATTAGAAACTCCCCCCAACACAGCTTTGGAAAGCATGTGATTATTATTTTTTTTTTTTTAATAACCAAATTTAATTATTTTTAATCACTGAAACTGTAAATTTTAGTTGTCTAAAATGTCAGTTATTGCCACTGAAACTGTGACTTGATTCTTGTGAATTTCATAGTAGTCTTTAGGGTTGTGTATTCAGCTGGTCACATACATGGGTGTTGAAAGCAGAATGTGTTCAAGAGAGTTTCCAGAGTAGTATGTTAAGATCATCAACGTTGAAGTGCGAGCAGAATGTGTTTTGTTTGTATTGAGTATATTGTAGTACTTTTCAGTTGAAATCTTAGAAAAGAAGAAAAAATACAGGAAACTGAAAGGCTTGTAGAAAAATCTTTGAAAAATATATAAATAACAGTAGGAGTAACTAGTTCTGTCTACTTGTGGTAGCCCATGGAATGGCACTTAGGCCTTGTGTACCTTCATACTAGAAGAATTAACTTAATATAGAGTAAACAGAAGGGATTTGTATGGGTTAACAGAGATTTGAAATTTCCTTACAGTTAGTGCTGCAAGCCAAAACCTAAAAATAATTTAGACACTGAAGGTGCTTATTAAGTAGAGATTTTGTCAATGCCAATTATTTTATTGTATAGAAAGTACAATAATAGTAATAATTGCATTTCAGTAGAAAGGAAAAAAGTTGGAAAATTAACCTCTGCAACTCTCACGTCAAACTGTTTTTCATTAATCTAAGTTTTACTGCTGAGGGGTTTAACGTGGTCTTCTTTGTGCTCCTCAACAGTTTGAAGCGGCATGGGCTTTGACAAACATAGCATCTGGAACTTTTCTACACACCAAAGTTGTAATTGAAACTGGAGCTGTTCCAATTTTTATTAAGTTGCTTAGTTCAGAACATGAAGATGTACAGGAGCAGGTAACTGTTTTCTTAGGGTATTTTATAACTACTAAAAATTCATTTATGAATGTCTTTTTTGGGTTGTGTGTGGTTAGAGAGGTCTTGAGCCCCATTTGCCTACTAGCCCATTGATCTGCCTCCAGGAAGATAAGGATTTACCTTCAGTGTATTTTTTCCCTCATGTTTTTTTCCTCTGATTCTTTCATGTTTCTTTGAACCTGTTTTTTATTTCACGTCACTGAGTAATTGGAAGAAAGCACCTGATTTCTATTGTGGAATTTACAGGTGGACAGGATCTAAAACACCATAATAGAAAGAATATAGTAGAAAACAATGTGGATTTTTTTTCCTAAGTTATCTTGCAGCTTTATTTCTTATATACTTCTGCTCTTCTATCTTATTATGTTACAGTCTTCATTAATATTTTCCTGAACTTCGGTTTTGTGGGTTTGGTTTTTTTGTTGTTGTTATTTTGGTTTGGTGGGGGTTTTTTGTTTTGTTTAAGAGAGTCTGTAATTTACTGGCTTTTATTTAGCATGTTTGAAAGTTTGTATAGTGAAAGTTCATGATTTAACTTTTTTATTCCTCATACATTGTTTGCAACTTTGAGCCAGTTTTATTGAATCTATTACACATAGTGAGCAAATGTAACTATTGAAAAGAGTGTGTGTATCCTTTTTATTGAAAAGCACATGAATCAACATATTTTCATAACAGAAGACTTTCCTTGAAAGAATGACTTCAAGTGTAGGTAATTGACTTTGTGTGAGTTCACAAAAAACGGAATATAGAAACCGGTAGTCTTCTGAAATTTTATATTTGGAATGATACTGCTTTTTTGCTTCTATAATATTTGCTGTAAAAAAATACATAGATGATCTGTGAAAGTTGATTTGCAAGCATGTATAAATTCACTTGGATGCTTTGCTTTTTAAGGCAGTGTGGGCTCTTGGTAACATTGCTGGTGATAATGCAGAATGCAGAGACTTTGTTTTAAACTGTGGAATATTACCACCTCTCTTGGAGTAAGTATTGTAGATTAATACTATTACTGTAGTGTACAGGTATAGATAACTGTAAACTTCAACTTAAAATTTATTTGAAAAGAATGTAAGCTTTTTGCTAAATTGAGAATGTTTCTTTTTTATTATACTGCTATGACCCTAATGTTTTGGATTGCCTGAGCTTCATGCATATTTTTAATTAGTCCATCACTGGAAGCTTTCCAGTCTTTGCAAAAGGAGAGAAGTATAATTTCACAGGTATGAAATTTCTGTGTTGTGCAGAACTCTGTGCTGCCAGAGTTCTGGGTATATAGGGTGGGAGAGATGATTTAATTCACACTTGCATTTCTGTGACTACAATTGGCTGGGCAATAGGCTAGTTTCACCACCTTTGTTGAGTAGCTCCGAGCTCCGGTCTTGCTATCTGTCCATTTGCTTGTTGAGATGAGCTGGCAGAGTAGTTGTTACGTGACCTGTGTTCCACCAGAAGATTTCTCTTCACTAGGAATATCATTTCAGCATTTACTGTATGCTTACAATAGGATGTAAGGTAGCTTCATCACAGGGAAAAAATGTATACGACACAAATGTTGTTCAATTTATTACTGCTTAAAATAATAAAATGCTTTGAAACATTTGTAAAATAGCTTAAAATAATAGAGGAGAATGTGATTACCTTCCTCGAAGATTTAAAGATTAACAGTTTTAGACATTTTGGTATGTATCTGAAAGTGAACCTGACTTTTCAGGTGTTGAATCTTTCGCATTCTATTCAGCAAAAACAGTAAAGTGTTAATTTTTTTAGAAGATCTGTTAAGTTCTAACTTTTTATGGAACTATTTTTATTATTATTAATTGCATTCTGTGAATGAAAAAATCAAAGTTAATTCAAGGGAGGGTTGCATCTGCTAGCCCCAGAAAAGATTAGTTGAATGATTTTTCATATGAGCAGTGGTTTACTTTATATGCATATACTTGATTTGGGAATGAGATGTCCATGCAAAATAATCTACAGATTCAGTTGATTGTAAGAAAATATTTGCAGCATGTAAGCTATGAAGAGAAAGAAATTGAAACTAGTGCCCAATAATAGGATTTCTTTTCCTGATTTGAGGTACTGTTGTTAATAATAGACATAAAAAGACTTAACTTTTCAATAAGAAACGATTTTTATTATTGTTGTTGTCTCTCTTTGACAGACTGTTAACAAATTCAAATCGTCTTACAACAACTAGAAATGCGGTCTGGGCTCTCTCAAATCTCTGTAGAGGAAAGAACCCTCCTCCAGACTTCAGTAAGGTATAATAAAGTATTCATTTTGAGAAGTCAGAAAGCTGAAGAAGACTTACGTTTGTAATATGTTATAACACGCAGAATCTTTGAATCTGGAGATAGACTCAGTTTTATCTTTTTAATGTAATCACACAGTCTTGTCCATCTGTTGTATCTACAAAAAATCCTCTACTTTGACGCCTATCCCCAATAAAATTAAATTACTTAAAAACTTGAGATTGTAGTTAGTCAGATGCAAATAGTCATTCACTGGTATGAAATGATGGACAAATAATACATTCAGCACTAAACCCCTTGGGGCTGTATTTTCTCCAGATCTGTTTTAGAGGATGTGAGATACGATTGACGTTTTTTAAAATTTTTTTTTTTATTTTTTTATTTTATGATTGTGAGTGCATACTGCAGGAATAAAATTTTGAGTTTTCTGCTCTGTCAGATGCAGTTAAATCAGACTATGATGACAGAGGTGATTTGCCTGTATGCTCTCCCCATCGCTTCCTCCTCTCTCCAGTATGTGGTTATAAAGACAGTAAGGCTGTAGAGGCTAGTAGGAGTATTAGCTCCTTATTTTCAGTATGAAATTAATTTCTGGTAAGGTTAATGACATTAAAAGATTAGAAGAATGGAACATTGGATCTTCTGGTAGAAGAGACTGAGGTTAAATGATCATTAAAGATAACCTGGAGAGAATTTACATGTCTTGAAGCTTACCTCATGAGGTAGTAATTACTGTCAATTGCTACTTAATAATTCTTGGAGAGATACTAACAAAAAGGGGGGATTTCTGACGTTAATTGACGACCTCACAATTGCTCTGCCCAAGTTATATCCTTCAGTAGTGTTTTGTTCTGGTAGTAAAAAGGCAGGAAGATTTCTTGCTGCTTAAACACAACTTCAGTGGAAAAGGATGCACTGTAGGCAGCTGCTAATAGGAATAGCTCTTTTGCTTTTTGCCCTTTGCAGTAGCACCAGTTGGACACATAAAGGAGGCTTAATTGCGTAACTGATGTAAGATAAAGAATTAAGTTCTACAAAGAATATGAGATTCCCAAGCTGTACAGCTGAAACCTGTCAGGTTCCAAGTGGTGTTAAGATGGTCTAGTTCATTTGGCTCTGTCTGTGTGGAACTTGTAGGAGATCAAGGCCGGAGACTACAGTTGCAGTGGGAACTGAAGTCAGCCATTGCTCGTTTGGTTCAGTGAATGTTGAGTCCTCTGTGAATTACTCTGAGTTTCTTTGTGGTAAAGCAATTGTAAATTGGTTATTACAAACAACCTCCAGTACTCCTACAAAGACAGCAATGTCAAAAAATGTTACTGCTTTGAAATTCTGTTCCCTGAGTGATTCAAAAAAGCATCAGTAATTCCTGGTTACCTGTAAAAGCAGATGTTTTTTGTTTAAGCTGAACAATTATATACCTAATATAGTATCTCTAATTAAATAGGCTGTGAATCAGAATTTATCAAATTTGCCAGTTTGAATTGGATATCTAGTTTAATCAGGAAGTATTCCACCTAGGTCCTGACTCATTAAGGAGCTCGTGTGCTTTGGCAGTAAATAGTTTTGCACCTTAATGCCTTTGCAGAATGTCTCTGAAACTTGAAAAATATGAAACACCTAATTTTATGTAATATTTTTCTTTAACCTAGGTTGCTCCTTGCTTAAATGTTTTATCAAGACTGTTGTTTAGCAGTGACCCGGATGTATTAGCAGATGCTTGCTGGGCCCTCTCTTACCTTTCAGATGGTCCCAATGATAAAATTCAAGCTGTTATTGATTCTGGAGTGTGTCGAAGATTGGTAGAGTTGCTTATGTAAGTCTTCTCTTCACCAAGTAAATGTCTTGCAGTACTGTTAATATTAATGAATTCAAATTGAGTTGTTTTTTCTCACCTCAAGTCTGAATTTATTTTGTGAGAAGTGACGAACATGAATTCAATCTGAAACCTTAAGTTGCTTGCTAGGTTGCTTGGCTCCTGGGATTTTTCCTGAGATCGACAGTGAAAAAAAGTTTTCTCGGAAGTATTCCTTTATATTCTTTAAAATTTCATGCAGGATTTGATTTACATGGAGGAATAGAAAGGTGAAGACTGAAGACCAAGCTTGAATTGTAAATTAATTTCTCAGCTTATGTTTTTTTAATTTCACTCTTATATTTTGTTTTCTTACCTTTATAGGAGATGTAGGTTCAATACAGACAGTTCTTGGACTCACGAAGTCCAGAGGCAGGCTTGTGCCACTTCTGAACTGTTCCAGTATATTTGGTTTATGGTTCATTATTTTCCTAGAAAGGGAGACTAAATCCCTGTGTTCACGTGGGGACTGCAGAGTAGGTCAGGGTTAGTAGTTCCCAGCACTGACAGCTCAGCACAGTTCCCTGTGAAAAGCTCATTTGTATAGCTGTCGGGAGAGGGTGAGGTTGCTTTCTCTTCTGTAGAAGCTTTAGGACAACTGAGTAGATTTCCTTCCCCTACACCTCAGACAGTTGAATATGGGCTTCATGTACTGGCTTTTAGGGTTATTGACTTACAAAAGGGGGAAGTTCCCTTACAAAGGAGGGCTGTTAAGTTTTAGTATACAGCTAATAACAACACCCCTTTTGTTTCTGTGGTTATTGAATGATGCAGGTTCCAGCGTTGTATTCAATAATACTTGAGCTGGGTGAAATGAATCTGCTGGACAGATAGATTGCTCTAAGTTGTGTTGTTCCATAGAGGTGCCCTTTCCTTGAATCAGCAATTCAGTTGTGGGCTTGCAGTTGTCAAATTTGGCTAAATAGGGGGAAAGTGTAAGAAGTAATGCAATGTTTTCTATAGCTAAAAATTTAGCACCTGAAGTAAACCACTGTTCACTGAAAATGCAAAATTATACTTTAACACTTGGTAATATCAAGCAATTTAATATTTGTCTCCAGGCATAATGACTACAAGGTGGTATCCCCTGCATTAAGAGCAGTTGGAAATATTGTTACTGGGGATGATATCCAAACACAGGTAAGACTAGTTGATTTAAGAAAAATGAATTGGCAGGACAGAATTTTGCAAAAATTGTGACAAAATACATGTCTAGTACAAGTATCTGCGTATGTCAGTGAAAGAGGCTTTGTACAAATCTATATTGTTAATTTCACAGTTTAGGCTGCTATTTTAAACATTAGATTACTGCAAGAATGAACATGTTCTTAGAGCACTGTATGTAGTGGATTGCTTCATTCCTGTACGGTACTTTTGGCTGTTGCTTCCCATTCACAATGAAAGTAACTCCCCCCCCTTTTATTCTCCTTAGTGGGGGTTCAGTTATTTATTATTGTTCCCTTTTTTAAGTCTTCAAATGCAGTCACTTGTAAGCAACAGTCATACTTGATTTGTCCTGAACTAGTGTAAAGGGAAAATAAGGAAATAAGTTATTACATAATTTGTTGTGAGCTCTATAGGAGAGGATTTTGCTAAGGTATTAAACAGAAAACATCTGTCTCAAAAAACAAATGAACAAATAACTATACGAATTAGATTTACACTTCTCAGTTATTCATATTCTAGCCTTAAGCAGCCTTATTTAGTCTTGCTGTTGTCAGTCTTCTGGTCTGAACTTAACTGAGGGCAGATTCTTTCAAATTGCTGGATCATCTATTCACCCACTACAGCATTGAACACTTTAATTTTGCAGGATGTTATCTATGATACTTTGTATAATATAAATGTGTTGCAAAATGTTCTTTTGAAGTCATCTGTAGA
Source organism: Aptenodytes forsteri (assembly GCF_000699145.1). Lineage (NCBI taxonomy): Eukaryota > Metazoa > Chordata > Aves > Sphenisciformes > Spheniscidae > Aptenodytes > Aptenodytes forsteri. Next base: position 4,634,789 of record NW_008796222.1, on the reverse strand, counting down.
GTGCTTTTATGTATATGTATGTTTACTGCACAAGCCAATATATATGCCAATATGTATATTGTACAACCCAGTTTTCAATTCTCAAATTATTTTAGGTGATTCTAAACTGCTCTGCATTACCCTGTCTCTTGCACTTGCTCAGTAGTCCCAAGGAATCTATTAGAAAAGAAGCGTGCTGGACTGTTTCTAATATTACTGCAGGAAACAGAGCTCAGATTCAGGTAAAGCCTGTGTATTTGTTACTTGGTTGGTTTTGTTTTCATTTTGCTAGTTCACTTGATTTTCCTTCACAAGGAGAAATAAGTAGATACAACATTGACTCTTCATTATTTGTTTTGTCCTAACTGCTAACTGTCTATAATTTTACCTAACTTAAATGTTTTCTTCTAAATTTTGAAAGATTATCATAAATAACTTCATAAAATGATAGTTTAAAAATAGCTGTCATGATTTGTACTAGAGAAACTGATTAATTTCTCTCAAAGGGATTTGGCTGATGCTTATAAAACAAATGAAAAGATACTTAAAATATTCTCTTAGATCTGATATCAACAGTTATTTTTCCCTGTGGGAGGATCATCTACTGGTATATTCTCTTTAATTTTGTTATGCATTGTAATATACTTGTTAAAGTATTTAAAGCTGTTTTTCTTTTTTAAAAGTTGAAACAAAACATCTTGCACAAACTAGTCCAGTGAAAAGTGCCAATTTATCAATTCTACCTATCTGGAAATGTTGAACGTTTTGCTTGGATAAAAGACCTGCATGATGTCATCAATACTGAGTTGTATTCTTGTGGAAACTACTAAATCCCGACTATTGCTCCAGGTGTCTGGAGTTACCTGAAAAAAGGTTCTGTTTGACAAAAATGAGAATTCTGAATCAGAGTACATGTTTCAATATGATTTTTTTTTTTCCCCTCTGCTTCAGTCAGGGATGAAAATGTTGCTTCTTAATGTAATTTAAAATCTATAATACAGTCTCCAATTACAGACATAGTCTTTCTGTGGAGACCGCAAACCTGAATAAAATGGACAAAGTGAAGTTTTGTTCTGAGGCTTGATCTCCAGTTCAAAAATTCAGGTTTAGTGCTTATGTCATATGATTTTTAAATGGGCCTATCCAGTAAGCAGTATTCTGTCCACCAGAGACGGAGAAATCAACGAAGAAGATATTCTCATGGCTGCTGTAGTATAATGTTGGAATAGTTTCGAACTTCAGTTTAGCGTTTCTAGTTAGTGTGGTGCCTTCTAACAAAACATTGTTTGCTTTGATATCAGCAGGTATCACTGGCTTTTGTAGTGAAGGGTATTAATGTTCTTTGTATACTAAATCTTTATTAATTATTATAAGATATTATAATTTCATCTCTTAGGCTGTTATAGATGCAAATATTTTTCCAATATTGATCGAAATTCTTCAAAAAGCTGAATTTCGCACCAGAAAAGAAGCAGCATGGGCCATAACTAATGCAACATCAGGAGGAACCCCTGAACAGATTAGGTAAGTTTGTGTATGTTACTATTTTCTATGCCTAAGTATCTTTTCTAAGGCATTTCTATTTCTGCAATTGAATCCTGACAAACATAGGAGCAAAATCCTAAACCTTAATTCCTTGTAACTGTGTCGACACAGGGACTAAACACGTAGAAGCTCAGAAAAATGAGTGAAATATATGCAGTGGACTTAATAACAAATTGACCGATACTGCTTTGTTTCAGTGATACTACACCTAAAGCTTTCACAGGGTTCTCTTCCAGAGTTGATATTACATTGTCAGACGCAATTGGAATAGTTAATGAAGAGTTTCAGTGTTTGAAAATGGAAAAATTTGTGAGAGTTCTTTAGAAAACTTGTGCAGCGGGATTGTATCTCTTTGTGAAGAGACATCAGGAATTTTAGTGGGTTTTTCATGTATTTTAAACTTGCTATCAGTATTATTTTAAAGCAGATATCTAAACTCCTTTTTCAGAATTGAGTTTGATTAAAATTTTACTGTCAGCAGCTATTTATGCGCTGCAAAGATTGGACTTCTTGAATGACTAGAATAAAATATTCTCTGGTTTCTCTGAATACTATCAGCATAGCGATCAGTTTGAGTCAGTAGTTGATAAATAGATTTAAAAATGACAGTGTACTATTTGGAAGCCAGAACTGACAGTGATGTGATAACTCTTCCAGCACGTTTGGGAGATCTGTTGCAATAAGTGCATGCTGATTTATTTAAAATGTAAACAATCCTGGTTTTCTTATAACCACTAAGTGTTCTCAGAGGTAAGGAAAGTTTTTTGGTGTGTTTTTGCTATTATTTTGATTGCTTGCATAACGTCACATCTTAAAATTTAGCATATTTTAAGTAAATTTTAATTCAGGATCTTCAAATAGTAAATATGCATGTAATACCATAAAAGTAGCTTCTTGTCACAAAATACAGGTATTATCCATGTCATGAAATTTTAGCTCTTTTAACGTTCTCAAGGTACTACTGTCTGACTGCAGGATAATTTAAAACCACTAAATAAACTATATTTAAGCAACCTTTTGATGCCGGCAAACATTAGTGTCTTCATTTTACTTGCACACTAGAAACAAGGACACAGGTTCTGACTTCCAAAGTTCCTACACAATTTTGTGCAAAATTGGAAAAAGCAATAGGATACTCAGAATCCCAATATCTTTTTTTGTATTTACAGTTATGTCCTTCCTTTTACAGTAGGTAATGCTAATATCTTAATGGGCTGCTAGTGTGGACTACGTTAGTACAGAGCAGCGTCCAATGTTACTATCTGTCTCTAACGTGTTTATTTGATGTTTTTGCCACTACAAAATTTCAAATGCCTGAGAAAATAACTTACTGGTGAAATGAACTTTTTCCCTTCTATTCAGTTAAACCCACCTGAAGATCATAAGCGAAAAGGAGTTGAAAAGCCTACAAATTCCAAACTCTAGTTAGGAATATGCACATTAAATTTTCTCATTAGGATGAATTAGAATATTTATTCAATTTCAAACTGAGATTATCTTTGTGTTGTGTTTTAGAAGTCTTTTGTTTCAGCCACTTCTAGCAAAATTAAGGACCGATAGCGATAGCCAGGCATGTCAGAATAAATGTGCTGGATTATCAGTCCTCCTTTTTCCCCCCATCCCCCTCTGTTTTTCTGCTGTTATAAAGGTATTTGGTAGCACTAGGTTGTACCAAGCCTCTGTGTGACCTCCTGACTGTGATGGATTCAAAAATAGTACAGGTGGCTTTAAATGGACTTGAAAACATTCTGCGTCTTGGAGAACAAGAGTCTAAGCAAAATGGAATGGGCATTAATCCTTATTGTGCCCTTATAGAGGAAGCATATGGTAAGAAATGACTTCTTGTAAAACTACGTACCTGAATTTCCTTATTTCTGGCTGTAAAAACAAAACCTTTGTGAACCATTTGTAGGTAAGTTTAATATTAGACTTTTTACTTCAAGCATAAGTGAACATGAAAGCATCATAAATTAAGTTATGTAACATGATGGGAAAAGCGGTTAAATGCAGAAAAACCGTGGATGTTTGTCCACTCAGTTTATGAAATGTGCCTCTCGGGAAACATTCTCAGAAATATTTAACACACAGGTGTCCTAGTCTATTGGAGCCATGGTTTGCGTAAGTTTATCAGCCAATCCTAAATATAGTTTTATTACTTTAATATATAGTCCTGTCTGGTACAGTTTCATTACCAACAGGGATGCGAGATCAGAGTTTGTTTTACTTATTCCCACAGTCGGATCACTTTTTAGCATAGTAAATATCAGTAATAGCAAAATCAACTTCAGATCACAAAAATAAGTTTGTACTTAATTTGTGAAAGTATTTTGTTCTTTTTCTTCTTTAAGAGTTGTTGAATTAAACCACGCTTCAAAGGCAGAGTATCAAAACTAAAATGACACTTGTGGAATTTCATGACTAGATGCTTTTGATTTAACAAAATTAATGTTAAACCTGGCTTACAATGAATCTGGCATTATTTATGGAGGGTTATCTTTTTGTAGCTCTGACAAAACAAAATTGGCAGACATTTGTGTTTCAGAAACTGCTAATAACAGTCCTAGTTGACCACATTATATCTGATTAGATGGTACTAACTTTTCTGTAAAGCAGCCTTTTAAATCTGAATTGCCTGTTACAGAGTTTCATTTCTAAAATCAAGTGCATACTTGGAGAACTTACTTTGCAATCTAACATGTAAGAGGAATAAGTACTGAATACTTTAATGGAATTTATTCTGTTCCAGATTTTGAGTCCATTTATAATTTCAACTATTGAATGTGTCTAGGTTCTCTTTTTTTTTTCCTTTACCGGTTAAGCATGGGCTGCTGAAGCTGTAGAGTATAAGTTCAAGTAGGGGAAGCAGCTAATTACATCACCCTCGTTGCTTTGGCCTCTGTAGTCACCAGAAGGGTTCGTGCGAGCTTTTCCTAATCCAGCTTAAGTGAAAAATGAATTATCTTAAAAAGCTAAAAAGAGTTTTGAATAAACTTAACTGACCGCCAAGCACTCTGCCAGCAGAGGAGAGGTTATGTCCTCTAGCTGGCAAATGATAAGCCTTTGGAAAGATAGTCTCTTCAAATCTTAAAATTAAATTTGAAAAAAGATACCAGACTGTGCCCAGTGACGACTCCGTAATAGGGGATAGAATTTAGAGTTGGGGAAGACTGAAAGAGTAAAAGAAAAGAAATGGGGATATTGGAAATTGCTACAGCAAACAGTTTTATGCTATCCTAATTCTACACAGATTCACTTTCTTTGTAGGCATGGCATATTTCTTTGTAGGTACTACAGCCTCCTCCTCCTCTTCAGTTTAATTGATACTCTTCTAGCATTGTTTTAAAATTGCTTGGACAGCTGAAAATGCTGCAGAAAATGAAGACTAGAAATACATGGGGTTAGGAAATTAAGAATCGATGATATCGAATGAATTGAGATGATTTGGGATTGCATTTTTTTAATCTAAGAAGTACCACTATACTATAAGCTGTATTATAAGCTGTTTCCTTTTGAATTCATCATTAATTTAAGCAACTAGATTTTGAAAATGTTTTGTTTTGAATTTAGGACTTGATAAAATTGAGTTTCTTCAGAGGCATGAAAACCAAGAGATATACCAAAAGGCTTTTGAACTCATAGAACATTACTTTGGTGTCGAAGAAGAGGACTCCAGTATTGCACCTCAGGTGGATGAAAGTCAGCAGCAGTTTGTGTTTCAACAGCAGGAGGCTCCAATGGAGGGGTTTCAGCTGTAAACTATTGAAGCGAAGACAAGCATAAAATGTAAACACTTGTAGGGTTTTGGTTTTTTTTCCCCCAGAGGTCTTTCCTTTACGGCCAAAGTTAGAGGAAAAGTTGAATATGTTTTGCAGAAATAGATGAAGCAGCTCATGCACTTTTATATATTGTGATAGATACAACTGTTCTTTGTTTTGTATTTGTGTTTTTCATTATCTCTTGTGTACAGAAAACAACTGTGAGTAATCATGTCTAAAGTAAAGCATTAAATGTGATTTAACAAGAACTGTTAAGCTAAGACTTGGTAGGATTTTTAGGTAGTGGTTCTGAATTTTTCATGTAGTCTCAAACTGCATATCAGCAATACAGTTACTGACAGTTGCATTTTTGGCAGTAGGCTTGACTTGCCCAGTCTCTATCAATCTACCTCTTGTATTGAAGCAAAAACATTGCTTCGGAACTAAAGGCATGAAATAAAGACAAGCTTGTAAGAAGCTGAATTGGAATGTGAAAAATATTTATTTAAATTGTGAAACTTTTATGCATTACTTACTTTACAACACACTGTTGGAATTTATTTATAAAATGTATTTAATAGATATATAATGCTAATTACCTAATATAATATTGAATATATGAAAAAGCTTTTTCTGAATTATGTGGGAAGAGGACTGTTTCAGAGGTTTTCAAATTGGAATCAGCAGAGAGCTTGCTGGTCATTTGATGTTGGCTCTGTAATGAAAGCTGCTAAATGGCGTTAAAAGTCAGCCACAAATACAGTACTTTGCAGTGGAAGCAGTTGCTGTAGTTACCAGAAGAATGCTGCGATTATGAATGACAGAGATGGTGATTTGCAGAAGTCGCCAAGCAGATGGTTTACAGCTGTCTCCTGTCAAAATGTGGTAACACCACTTCAGTTTGAGAAACATTGCAATGTTTGCCTTTCTAGTACAGTAGCTTCTTAAAAGTTTAGACAGTAGATGTTATTTTTTTGACCAAATACGCTGCCGCCACTTGAATTGTTCTTTAAGTTAACTGACTTTGGTTTTCTTTTGGTAAGACGATAGAAATACTGCAGTGAAGAATGAATAGTAAATCGCTCCTTTCCAGTTGAAGGAAAAGTTTGTTGTACTGTAAATAGCATTAAGTATGTGGACACCAAAACTAACTAGAAGTTACTGTCATCTAAATATTTAGGCTCTACAATATACAGTGTTTGCTGTTAAACACTAAAAGAAATAGAACTCTAATATTTGCATTAACAATTTTGAATACAGAAAAATGTATACTCTGCTTCGACTTGCATATAAGTAGTGTTTCTGGTGTATTAGTAGTATATCTCATTTGGAGAAATTAATACTTTGGGTTAACTCTGAAGTATTCATCTAAATATTTAGGCTCTACAATATACAGTGTTTGCTGTTAAACACTAAAAGAAATAGAACTCTAATATTTGCATTAACAATTTTGAATACAGAAAAATGTATACTCTGCTTCGACTTGCATATAAGTAGTGTTTCTGGTGTATTAGTAGTATATCTCATTTGGAGAAATTAATACTTTGGGTTAACTCTGAAGTATTATTTTTTATTACCTGTAATTATTGTATTAACATCAAACTCCTGGGTTAAGTGAAATCCTTGACGTATGAGAGATTTCATGCTTGTGGACACCAAAACTAACTAGAAGTTACTGTCATCTAAATATTTAGGCTCTACAATATACAGTGTTTGCTGTTAAACACTAAAAGAAATAGAACTCTAATATTTGCATTAACAATTTTGAATACAGAAAAATGTATACTCTGCTTCGACTTGCATATAAGTAGTGTTTCTGGTGTATTAGTAGTATATCTCATTTGGAGAAATTAATACTTTGGGTTAACTCTGAAGTATTATTTTTTATTACCTGTAATTAATGTGTTAGCATCAAACTCCTGGGTTAAGTGAAATCCTTGACGTATGAGAGCATTTCATGCTTCATAAAAAGCTGCAATTTAAACTTCAAATTACTTGCCCCACGGCACTGTGCTTGTCACTAAACAATATTTTAATGCACTGAAAAATACAGGTTAAAGGTGGTATCATTTACAGTACCGTTTTATATTTAGAATTTTTTTTACATGCAAGTTAAGATTCTAAGATGTTTCACTTTGATGTTACAGCAATATATACTGTATTGTAATTGAATGTGGGACTTGAAGTGGATTTTCTAAGATTAACGGTCAGTTTTGACTAAGATGTAACTGGGAGGGAAGAAACCTCTTTTTGAAGTCTTTTTAGTGGAAGATAGAAGTGTAAGAAGTGTATATAGGAGTGCTGTTACTTTATGAACTCTGAATAATGAGATATTTTAGCAAATGACACTTTAAACCTAGATTTGTACAGCATACAACAGTTTTGAATAGCGTGGTAATACTGAGTACAGCTGCCAAATTTTCATATAATGTTAGATGATTGTATTTGTGCCCTTTTTACTCTCATGGTTTCAGGTTTTCATATACTGACCTTCCTCCCCCCCCCGCCCCATCTGTTCAAAGTACAGGGTAACAATCAAGGAAATCTAGGAAATGCTGAATTTCAGTGTTCTTCTAGTGTAAGAAAATTATTCAGGTAACAGGGTATTCCATTGTTTCTAACAACCTTGTTTTGATAACATAACCAGCTGTGCCTGCTTTTTATTTGGAAAACCCTGGAAAAACTGCATTTATAAGCCTCTCTAATTTAAACCAAATCTGAACTATAAAAATACTGATTAAAAGACTTGAAAATGAAGAAAAGAGGGGACATTTAAAGTATTATATTTGTTTTGAAAGAATGTCTTCAGTTTTGTGGATATATTATTCTGTATGTGTGCACTTTACGCATTTAGATAAACTATATTTCATGCCTCATACGTTTAAATGTAACGGTTTAAAAGGGAACTAAAATTGACGGACTTTGACTAATGAAAATCATTACTTAAACTCAACATTTGGTTTACCCTAAAATTGTTAAAAAATCATAATGAAAATTCTTCTTTAAAGGATAAATGTACAAGATGGCCTCTCCTATTTTATCGCTGGGTTTACATCACACTTTGTTAAAAGCACATAAACGAACAATGTAAAACCGGAGATGATGACTTAAGGTCCGCTCTGGTGGAGTCATTTGCAGGTAGGGGCGTGAATATGATGATGTTCCCTAAACAGATGAAACAAGTGTGGAGGAAAAACAAAAAAACAACTGAGAGAAGAAAATCTCTTTAAGTTTGGTATTTTATATGGAATCTGAAGTGCCCCATCAGTTACAAAGTCTGTTTAAAAAAACAGGGGTTTGGTTTTTGTCGTTTTGGTTTCAATTAAAAGGGTACCATTTGTTCTGCTTAAATGTGAATACTAACTAGCTAATCTATGCAACTATGCAAAGCATAAGATTTTTTTTTTTTTTAGTTCCCTACTCTTGATACACTGAATCGTATCTAATTTTTTCATCGTTGCACTTTTGTCTGAGGACTGGTTCATACAGCTTTTTAATTTTCTAGTACTTGCTTTAAACACTGTTGCTAGCAGCAATCAGAAAATAGTAATAATGTTGGCACAGAAATAAGTTAGCTGTAGAACAAGTTTGCAACTGGAAAATATTTACTGTCGGGTCTGTCTTTAAAAAAAAAAAAAAAAATAAGATGCACTATTGTCTTTCCTCCACGGTTAGTTCTCAGTTGGTTTAAATTTATTAAATTGTGCAACTGAGGATTTTTGTAGTAGGTCTGCCGATTGATCCATAAAGTTTAACTGTGACCTCAAGAGTTCACTGAAATCTGGAATGAGAAATTTCAGTTACTTATGGCACAATATCTCCGTATAATGTGTGGAAACTAAACACCTATACTAACTTCAGATAGTAATAGTGCATCTTTAAATCCAGGCCAAAGGCCCATTACTGTAACAGAACACATATGAGTAGTATGCAATATTATGGAATGTTAAATCTCCAAATACCATACAGAAACCAATAAAACCTATTTTACAGACGTTTATTGTATTTATTTAGTGTTTCGGTAAGTGTGGCTTCTTAAACTAGAGAACACAAATGCCATTTTGAATACAGCATTGAGGCAAACGAATTCAAACTGGGTGACGGGTGCACTGTAAGACTAGGCGCTGTCACCAGAAAACTTGTTTTGTAAACATCTCACCAAACATACACGTGGACGGTAATCACAGTCCCGTCTCTGCCTGCAGAACCGACCGCTTCTTTGGGAATTCCCATGAAGTTTGTAAGGACGGGAGAACTGGTGGAATTACCGGGCCACTTCCCCTCCCCTCGCTTCTCCAAACCTTCTCTTCTCAGTGTGCAAGACTTGTAATATTCTGGCTGATTACAGTTTGTTCTTTATTTAGAATTGCAAAAGTGAATTGCATAAGCCTCCTTATTTTTGCAGTTTTCGTACCTTCACTTCACTACTGCTTGGTCTTTGCTGCATTCAACCTTTTGTTGAAAAACACGGCTAGTTTTTCTGTATGGAACTCTTACCTGTGTAACGGCTCAAGATAAGCCTGAGAGAGTTTTCAAGACAGATTGTGGAAACTTGGCTCCCCCCATACCTGACGTTCTTAGGAAACTACCTCATCTCCTTTGAAATTAATTACTGCTTTTAATCATGTGCAAAACATTCTAATTTTAATAATTTGCAACAAGTGCATCGAGTAGCTCTCTAATAAGAGAGACCCTCCATTTCCTTTTTGTGATCCTGTAGCTACCCTTGTTGGCTCCAGCGTGTGCAATACTACAGTTTTCCGTTTATTGGTGAAATTCGCTAATCGCTCAGCAACAGTTAACTTTGCTCCTACAAGGACTTTTGGCATTTCATACTAGGTTACTTTGTCTTCGACTCCGCTGCTAGCGCGGCCTCTTTCCGCCACTTGGCCTTCTTTGCCAGGTTCCAGCTGGTTAAGGACTCGTGACGTGCAGCAGCCTGTGGAAGTAAAACGCCTACTTCAGAGGAGTGTAGTAGGAGTCACGACGCACCTCGGGGAAAGCTTCCCAATCTCGGGAGCAGCCAGCAACTGCTTACACGTCAGGGGTGACCGGAACGTAGGTTAGCTAAAACTAGGGTAGGTGTAAGCTGCAGCTGTTCGTTGGTCTGCTTTTCACAGAACTCCATCATTTTTAAGTATGCTACGTGATAACTAGCTAGCGCTGCACTCACCTTTTTAGCTGAGGCAATCACTGCAAAACAGGCAACAATTGAGAGTCCAATCATGATGTAACAAGCTTTAACTCGAGCTTTGTTTCTTGCCCTGTCTAGCATCTCTGGCCTGCAATTAAAGTTATTGAATTGAATCATTACAAAACTGTGAAGTCTCTCTTCTTCAAAGCATTGCAGACATAACATCACCACTGAAAAATAAAAATAGTGTTCGCTTCTGAAACAAGCATCTTCGGCTTGCTATGTCTGGTTATGTACCACCCAAGAACCGTGCATTTTCTGACCCTAATCCATTTCCAGTGGAAAAGCAACATTTAATGGATTTAAATGGATTTTTTTTTTTTTAAGCTGGAAAAAAAAATGGTCATGCCATAAATATTTGCGTTTAAGTACTTGGGGTAAATAAACCAGAAATCATACCTTAAGCTCTATTTAAACAGTGAAAATTAAGGGGTTTATCTATTTTAAACAGATGGAGAAGTATCTGCGGTGTCAACCAGGTGTGGTGAAGACAAGTTCCTTTTATTCAAAATTAACTTTAGCAATTAATTGCTGTCATATCTAACCTGTTTAGATGGCGTCCTGTATACTGTAGGCTAGGGACTTTACACACTTGGGTAGGTGATTACAACTGAGTTTGTACTGCTGCGAGTTAAGAGTTTAGTTCTTTAGAAAAGCAGCGGCTTTATTTAAAGTGGGCAGGTGATGTCAGTCCTCTCACCGTTACAGGAACGGACACCTAAACAAGAACAATCTACATGATAATTTTTGCTGGTGATCAAAGGCAGAAGGAATGAAAACTTCTGCCCTGCGTTTGGCGGTAGTTGCTGCAGGAGAGGCATTGTACGGCCCAGCAAGCTGTGCTGGTACAGCTCCCGTTTCCACCCTCCTGCGTTGTCAGCAGGCTGCATACCCCTGAGAACCAGCGGCACAGGAAATCTCCGTATCACTAAAATTGCCTCAAAACTTTCAGCCAAGTCTTATTCTGAGACATTACACTTGGGAGTACGGATTTTAAGATGTTCATTATAATACTGGCTGTGCACTATTTTCCTTTCATAAATCACATGGGAATACTTTATATAAAGATATTTATAAGACAGAATATAAAAAGCGCATAATATATAGTTATGGTTTTATACATATATATGTAAAAAGGATAGTTGCATAAAGAATTGATTTTATGTTGTGAGTAAAGATCTTGTAACGATCTCTTTCCCCCCAAGCACCTCTGGCTTTACTTTAAAGAGGATGAGTGGTGGGACATGGCAGAGCCAGAGTTTTTATAGTGGAAGTTCTGCCCATGGAAGCGCGTGCCGAGGCTGAGGGCTGCCGTGCTTCCCTCAAAGGCTTTAATGCCACAGAAGAGGGCAAGTCTGACGAGCGGCTGTGCCATGGGGCCCCCTTCCCTGCCAACGCACACACATGCTCATGTTGTACGTGCCACGTTTCTTGCAGATGGCTGACAATGCCTGCAGTTCTAAGTAACTGCTTTTGTTTCGTACCCATCATCTTTAAAACAAACCGCACATCAGACTAGCACATAAAATCATTAATCCACTAATCCATTTGTAGCAACAAAAGCAAAACCATAAGTGTTATTAGTCTGGCTTATTAGCCTAATCATATTTCACAATGCACTAATTGAAACTCTTCTGAAGCAGATTTTCACTTTCTCCCTGCTTTCTGCCTCTGCTTTAAGAAAAACAGACCCGATTATGTTCTCCCCTAATTGCGCATTAGGGCCTTTGCTGCTCAATTCTCCATCAAGACTCTGGTTAAACCTCTGCTGAAGTCAGTAACAGCTGTTTTATAAAACAACAACCAACCTTGAACAAGGACTGCAGCTTTGACCCTCAGTAGAAACTATCTTCAGCAGCTAGATTATGTTCACAGGTAACAGTATTTTGCAATTCTTTTATTTTTTTAATCGTTAAAGCAGTGACACAATTCAGCTTCGATGTCTCACAATTAACTTCTTTTAGTATATTACTATTTATGATCTTACAGTTCTAAAAAGACTTTGGTCTCCCAGAAGGCACAAAGTGGTGACACGCGCTTGGCAGGCCAACTACTGCACAGAAACGAGCAATTTGTGTGCGTGTATGTGTATGGACTGGCAAACGTGTGTGTCTTTATAAACACCTCCCGATGACTTGAATAGCTTTTAGAGCTTCTGAGACCTGTCTGAACCTTTCTCTAGGGGAAAGATGGTGGGACTAACACAGCGCAAGAGAGGTGGGACAATGGAAAGCTACTGTCCGGCTCAGGAAACGTCACTGAAACTGTCAGGAACCAAGAGGAACAGGCAGAGGATGTACCTGTAGCTTGACACAGCTCTTGCACACTGCTTACACTCAACATACCACCCAAGACAGGGACAGACTGCGATGATAAAAAGTAGTGTCCTGGAGAGAGACGTCTAACACGCTATCAAACATCCTAAGAAAAAGGCAGCAATTGGCGTTAGAGGGGTATTGTGTTCAGCAACTGACTCCCTTGGGGGATGCTAACTTTCAGCAAGTCAGAGAACCACAGAATCAGCGTGGTTTGGGTGGGAAGGGACCTTCAAAGGTCATCTAGTCCAGTGGGTCAACATGAATGGGAGGCTAAGCCTACGTAAAGTACTCGGTCTTCCTTGCTGGGGGATGTTTCTCTCATAACCTCTTTCTCTATTTTTCCTCAAACTCTATAATAAATCATAATTTGTTGGATGTAATCATTCAGCGACAGTCAGCTGCCTTAGAACTGTTTACAGGAGCTATAAACAGAAAATATTGTTTACCAACAACATCCTTCTCTGATTGCATATTAGGAATAAGCAAAATAAACAAGCCAGTACATAAATTTAACCGAAGCTATCTACTCAGATGTATCCAGTTCTTAATCGCAGGCTCTGGGGACCCCAGTAAGGAACATTTTTTCATCTTAACCTCTAACCAGGACAGGAAATTCTTTTGCCCTCTGATTTGTTTCCAAGTTTTCAGTATTGAAGAACTGACTGGTTCAAACACTGTGGAAAAGCTTTAGAACAGGATCACGCCACCGCTTTCCCTTCAGCTCCATGTTCCCCTTGGACAAGAACAGAACACTTACGGGATCCTCAGAGGAATCTCTTCCTCTGTCTTGAACCGTCCAGTCCAGAGGAGGATCTTTTTGTCAAACTTCGAAGGTTTGTAACTTGCAACCACCTTGTGAGCCTGCTCAGCTTAAAGATGAGGAAAAAAACGCTTCGTCAAACCATGCACTAAGAGAGAATGATGGGTGGTAGTAGCGGCGGAAGGGGAAAACCCCTGCCCGTCCTGCTCGTTGCAAGAGTAACTCGGGGATTAAACTTCCATGTCTCCGCTACGCAGTTACCTCCACGCCGTCACTTGAATGCCCCCGCATGCAACCAGAGTCGCCGCGGCTCTCGTTCGCCCTCCCCGCAGCCTGCGGGTGCCCAAGCCGGCGGGCGAACGCCTGGGGCCACCCGAGCTGCCGTGCCACCCGCGGGCGACGGTGCGGACCCG
>NW_008796222.1:4604474-4620431 GCF_000699145.1 Aptenodytes forsteri | reverse complement strand
GGGGGGGGGCCGGTCCTCCCGAGAAGCCGTCCTGCTCACCTACGGCGCTGATGTGCTCCATCTCTGCCCTTCGAACTTCAACGTTAAAGGCAAAACTCGGTTAAAGAAACACCCGAGGTGGTTCAGCTTCACGACTCAGCGCAAGGTGGGCTCAAGTCCCGTACCGCAGACCTGCGCGCACCCGTGCTTCTGTCATTTTACCACTTCCAGGAGCTTCAAACCTACCGATTCTCATCGCGTGCTTTTCTGTTTATTTCAGTTGGAAACATTTTTGGTTTCCTTTCATGTCCTGAACAGAGTAAACCTTTATTTAAAAAAAAAAAATAATCAGTACAAACATATCCTTGAAAAAAATAATTCGGAAAAGTCAGCACAGAATACTCATTTAGTAAGCAACAGCCCGTGCCAGCACGATGCCGGTGCCAGTGTAACACAGTGCCTCAACAGAAGCATGTCTAATGCGCCAAATGGGAAGACTTTACATCCGCCAACCAGCGCCAGAATGCCTGCGGATGAACGGAGGAAGCCCCGCTCCCCAGGGATGGATCACTGCCCGGCAGCAGCTAAAGCCCTGTGCTCAGCGTGACGGCACGAATGAGGAGTCTTGAACCGTTTGTAGCCAAGGCCTCCAGTTATCTCTTCTCAGAGGCAGAGCCAGAGGTAAGCAGCTCTTCCTGAAGGCAAATTGTTGAGTAGAGGAAATCAGAAATTTGTTACCATAAGTGAGTTCTAGCATCCTCGATATTAAAAGTTTTTTTAAAATGCTGTTTGGACAACATTTCATTCTGGAAAGATATTCAAAAAAGCACTTTCTATTCAGTAAGTAGTCCCATGTTGATGTTTTCTTATTCACACATGTACAGTTCCCATTCCAAAATCATTAAAGTAACGAAATGTCCTTATTATTGGTAAAACATCAAAGCCATTCCAATCCATTTAACTCATACCAACTTAAAAAAAAAAAGAAATCAATCTTCCCACATTCTCTTTCAGAACAGAATTTCTGTTTGCAAATGAGCCATTCTCTAAACAGAAGAACACAGCTCCCTGAATCAAAGCTCCACACTGGCTTTCCCATGTGCTTCTAAAAATAACAAAAAGGAAGAGTATGCACCTCTTTGCACACACACACACGCCCCCCACCCCCACCCCAAGCAGCTCTGCCCTATTTCAGAACGTTGTTGGGGAGATGAAGACACATCAATAGGAATGACCGAGAGCGAGATACAGGGGTTATAGTCTGCCCGTAGCCCCTTTGCCTTTGCCTTCTCCCTGCTCGAAGAGAGCGGCGTAGTATCAAGCAGTGCTCCTTGTCTCTGGAGACACAGCTGGGAAGGGTAGGAAGAGTCAGCGCAGCTGGGCTGGGCTACTCAGCATCGTACCTTACGAGCAGCATCCCAAACACTGCTATTAGTTGCTAGTCGTGCTGGTAACCCACACATTTAGAGTCATTGTAGTTCCAACGGCCATCAGCAGAGCTGCTGGGAGGAAGCCTGGAGCTCACATGAATAGTTCCCAGCACTCACCAAAGAACTGCTTTAAAGATTATGGGCAGCTGAAAGGCATCTGCACAGCTAGAGCTACTGAAATCTTGAAGGGAATTATGCCCTGGAGGACTTGAAAAACTTTGTGGCCTTCATAGTCTTCATTCTCTCTAAAGATACTGTGCACTGTGTGATAGTGGCTTCAGAATGCATCATTTAGCATTATTAACAATGAATGACATAAAACCCCAAAAGGTTAAATAGCGGTTACATCCAGAGCAGCCCCCCGCTGACCTCAACAAATGGCATTTTCACACTTGACTTCTCTGTGGACAGCACTGTATTTGGGGACATTTGTCCTCTCTGTTGCTCTCGGAGATGGAAAACCTGCAGGTGGGCACATACGGATGTTAGCATTTTGAGAAGTGGTGTTGGCATCTTTTCAAAGTAAGCGAGCAGAACGTGCTCTGAGACAGAAAGAAGAGCCGACCCCTTCGGCCCCGCACGGTCTGACCTACGGGCCATGGCTCTGGAGGGGCTGTGCTGAGACTTCGCTATGACTTGGGAATGTGATTCCTGTTCTGTGCTCTGGGGAGGAAAACCTGTTTCAGGCTTATTTAATGTCCCTGTGCCTGGTAACAGGAATGGTTAGATTGCTGGAGTACTTACTGTTCTGGACAGAGGAATGCATGCAAATGCTCCCTTTAGTATCGGGAACCCCTATTTTCAGGTTTTTTTATCCTCTGTATAGGATAGCACAACCACCTTATGTTCTGCCTACAAGTGATCACTTGCTTCTTGCAGACAAGACATTTAAAGACATATGTAACACAGCCTGGTACAGTGTCTCTTTTTTCTCCCAAGTCTAGCTAGCAAACCTGTTAAATCCTCCCAGCTCCACCCTTGACTGTGCTTTATGCAGACGACCTGAGTAGCTGGAGAGGCAGATGTAGCATGTAGGACTCCTTTGAAATACTGCCATGTGTGATGTCTTCCCTTAAAGATACCTCCGCAGAGACCCTCACATGGCTGTCACCACGCCCTGTTCCTCAAGACACTTTCCTCATTGTCCTGTAGGGGGAATGCCCTACCATACTTAGCTTTCAACCTAGAGGACGTTTGTAAGAAGCAGACTGGGTGGAAACGCTGCACAGGTGCGTGTATTGCTGCTGTTCAAGGCCAAACCGAAGTTCATGGGGAGAGGCGAGGGAATTAAGTAAGCAAACTCAATTTTAAATAACAATATGGCTTTAATCTTCCCCTTTGCTTATATCTTCAGGACATGACATGCTCAACACTTTTGAAATCAATAAATACAGGTACAACGTTCGAGCCAAACTAACTTTTCTAACCAGCTTAGTGCTGACAGTCATTGTGCAATGTGAGCTTTGCTTCTCTCTTTTGGGGAGAGACTTCTTGCTGCATTGGCAGCCAAATTGCAGGAATTTTAACCCTCTCATACATAATTTCATATTCAGAACAATGTTTGCAACAACTGCTGTATGAACAGCATTCATCTTATCAATACATGTGCATAAACCTTCATTCTTCGAATCAGCTACAGAGCTTACCTAACTACTCAAATATGTATGTAAATTGCACCCTTGCCATTCAAATTACTTTAAAAATGTCTTCACAGATACGTATTACATATGTAGTCTACATGTCACAGTAATTTCATTGCCTGCGTCCACTGTTGAAAAGCGATTTATAGCTCTTTTTGACAAAATATGAGTAGAAAAAATCATATAGATATGAGTTACAACATATAAATAGAAATAATAGAAAAATAGATACATTGTACACCATTGTACATAACATTAATACAATATGTCTGCGTAACACCAAATCTACTGAAATTTATTTCGGCCTGCCACAAGATCCAGTTATTCCAGATCTAAACAGAAGCTTGGACAAAACTCAAGGAATTAGTATTATTTCACAGTAATACGGCACAGAAGTTAAAATAGCAAAGTTTCTATGGTCCAGGCCACGGCTTTAGGAACACAGTAAAGTATTCTTCACAGTCCTGGACTAGAGACACAGCTCTGCTGTTTAGCGTTTGAAAAAGCTCTGTGGTACCGTTGCCCCGACAGAAAAATTCCTCCTTCTCTGACCGTGCCTTTTGCCTCTCGTACAGAAGGCACGGCATAGCTATGTTCACGGAGCTACAGAGCAGAGACTCATCCAGTGCAGCTCATATTAGTTCATTCTTGTGCTATTTCTACGTATCAGAATGGTGCATTGTCATTTTCTTGTTGAAAATCAGATTTTTTAAATACATATCAGAAAAGCTAAAATTCCCAGGATGCGCTCATGCTGATCTCGGTCATTACATTATTTATGCTAATGAGAGGAATCAATTAGTGTTTATAAGTTTTGACATTACACATTGACATTACATCCTCAACTAAGAGGACACTTGGGGACAAACATAGCGGGTCCTCTCTCCTCATGGAGGAGGAGAGCATGGAGAGGAGGAGCATGAGGTGAATCAGTGTATTTCCTCTGAGTATGAGGGAAAAAAGTAGATGAACATACGTATAACTACAGAGCTCCAGAGAAATTCTTTAATTTTTATACAAAGCTGTCTCTATTTCATTATCATCCTGGTAAATACAAGGCACTTTAAAAGTTACTGCAGCACTCACCTGGAATAAGGTGTGCAATTTGGGGCCGGGGGGGAGGGAAGGAATCACTGATACCAGGTGAAAAGGGTTACTTTTGGATGTTCAGGAGAATGGAAAACCTGTCTTAAAAGTGGAGACTGAAGGACTGGGCTTGTTTATCCTAGCAAACAAAGGCTGGGAGAGGGTTCTGTTTGATCTGTAAAACAGAGCCAAGTGAGAAGAAGAGCTCCTTAAACAACTGGGCATCAAAGACGCAAAAAAAGTTGGGTGAACCCATATGTTCCCACCTACGTGTCTGTGAGAAATAATAATTTCCTGATGCTTCTGCCTCACTCGGGGAAGTGAGATTGCAGAATAGGTTCCCGCAGGTCTACGTGAGTGGCCGGGGAAGGAAGGGAGCTGCTGAAGGGGGCTGCACCTCATGGTGCCCGCAGGAGCAGGGGCTGGACTCTGAGCGAGGAAAGCCTTGCAAATCTGGTAATGGGTAACTGCTTAAGTACCAGAGGAGAAGGCGTTTCGTGTGGCCTGCTCTCTTTGGGGATGCCAAAAGGAAAGAGACCTGAAAGAGAAATGGCTCCCTAAGATGGCTTTTCATCTTCTAGTACTTTAACGCTGCCCAGTCATATGCTGGAGAGTCTTTTCCTGGCCACAGTCCTAGCAGTATTTTTAGGAAGAACTTCCCCTTTTATTAGCCTCTGCCCAGGCACTTGGAAATGGCAGTTTCCATTCACAGAGTTTTTCTCAGATTTACATGAGTCTGAGATAGTAGCTCGGGAGCTGGAAGACTTTGAATCCAAAGAAATCTGACTAACAGCAACGCTGCCTGCGCTCTTGGAGGAATACGTGTAAATCGTTTTGAGAAAGGCAGATTTTGTGTTTGTTTCTTGCTTGTAAATGATGATATAGCACTTTGGAAGAAAAGTGCAGCAGAGGATTCCATAATTGGATATTAAAACAACGATGATTTCCACTGCCGGCAGGTATTTGCCAAATGTAGTTGCATAGACAGGGATAAATACAATCCACGCTATAAAGTAAATTAGCATGCCAAAGGTGATGAATTTAGCTTCATTGTAGTTCTCTGGTAACTTCCTACCTTTAAAGGCAAATATGAAGCAAATGAAGGCTAGGGCAGCGATGTAGCCCAACATAATCCCAAAAGCCACAATAGAGCCCTCATTGCACTCCAGAATTATTGCTCTTGGGATTGAGAAATTTTGCTTTACAAAAGGTGTCCTGAATATTAGCCAGAAGGTGCAAATGATAACTTGAATTCCAGTGCAGGTGACCACGGTGGGAACAGGTTTATATAAGCATTTCAGGAAATTCTGCAGCTTGGGATCAAAGCTGAAGGCTAGTAAAATTTTTAGTGACTTTATTAAAATACATGAAATGCAGAGTGCAAAACTTATGCCGAAGAGGGCTTGCCTAGTTTTACACTTGAATTCTGTGGGTTCATCTACGAAGAAGACGGTGCTTAAAAAAATTAAGAAGTGGCTGAAGAGAATAATGTAGCAGACGGTTAGACCTCCAGATGCCTTCACAACCGGTGTGTTCAAGTTTCTAGTAAATATGACACTAATTGACAAAACCAACACAACCCCAAAAGCGGAGAGGAGGAGGAGGAAAATAGCAAACCAGTCAGTCCAGGCGAGGAAATGGATTGTCTTTCTGTAGCACGTGGTACTGTTGGCGGGAGCCCAGTAGGTTTTGTTGTTACATCGGTAGCAGTAATCCATATCTGAAAGCAGAAAAAGGAAGATAACTTAGAAGCCCGAAGTAAATAAACTGCGAAGTGGATTATCGAGGCTTGAGATACAGGAGGAATGTGGGAAGGGATGATGGGGGGAGTAGAGAGGGCTGATTTCTCCGACTATTGCTGTCGCCGTCCAGGCGGAGGAGCTGCAGGGCTGCCGTGGCGGCAGCGGCGGCAGCGGCGGCAGGAGCAAAGGACGAACGCCTGCCCGCTTGGGAGCAGGGGCGGCCTGCGGCCAGCGGCGGGGAGGGGACGGGGAGAATGAGCAGGGTCCTAAAACTGCCCTGGTCATCGCTGACTGGCGACACGTAACCTGGCCGGAGCTCTGGACAGGCAAACTTTAACTGAAACCTGAACAATGACTTGAGAGTAAATCAATTGTCTGGCAGAAATTGGAACTATGTTTCTTTTGTTTTGACAAGAAAAAAAACAACTTTCTCTCTACAGACAGCTTTTGAAATACAGCTGCAAGAATCAGCATTGCTTTAGATTATGCTTTGAAAGGTTACATTTGCTTTAAAATTACTATCCTCTGAGATGGAGAAATTTCACAATTATTTGAGTTAAGAAGATAAAATTTAATTTCCTTCTGCTCTCAGGATATTAAAAGCACATTGTACTGCAACTTTCTTAATTCCGTCTCTCTCCTCCATATTTAAGTTTCCCCTTCAAAAATTTTTGCTCAAACCTATAAATGAACCAGTGGTAAAGTACACCTCAGATTTGATACTAGAAAATACTACTGTACATTAATATCAAACTTCACAGTACTCCTTGGTAAGACAAAAAATACGCTGGTAAGCAAAATACATAACCCTTAAACTTTGTAGACTCATAGAATGGTATGGGCTGGAAGGGACCTTCAAAGATTGTCTAGTCCAACCCCCTGCCGTGGGCAGGGACATCTTTCACTACATCAGGTTGCTCAAAGTCCCATCCAACCTGGCCTTGAACCCTTCCAGGGACGGGGCATCCACAACTTCTCCGGGCAACCTGTTCCAGTGCCTCACCACCCTCAGCGTAAAAAATTTCTTCCTTATTGGACTGGGTGTACTGCAGAAAGACAGGGAAGCAAGGCTCCGTTTAAATGAGAGTCAGTCTAACTGAGAAATCAGCCAGACTTTCCATCCTAACAAAGGATAATCCTAGTCAACTGGAAAATCTAATTGCTTTACGTTTGGTCCTCTAAAAAGCATTTAAAAGAAGTTTATAGGCTGAACACTCCTATTTGGGAAACTGAGCATAAACAAATATTTTAATCCCATTCCAAAGTTATACCCAAGGTTGCCAAGGCACATTATACCCAAACAAAACAATTGTATTGATGTCTAAATAAACCTTTATTTGGATCACAATTCCTTACCTGTTTGATTGCTGTAATGGTTTTCTGGGCAGTAAACACACTCATAGCAGCATGTGTGTGGACTTTCTGTAACCTTTTTCATCTGTCCTGGCCTGCAGTGCTGGGAGCATGTTGACTGAACCTTCTGCAGTGTGCAGAGAACAAAAAAAATCAGCTCAGGCACAACTAATTACTAAGAACCATTAAAATAAACCTCCAGCAATTCTGCAATTTGCACTCTCTTTTCATATCTAACATATTTTAAGGGAATCTGAAAATGATGCTGAAAAAAGGCATTGTAGGCTCCATGTTTCTTGTATTTTCTCCACACCGTCAACAAGTGACAGGATGGGGCATTATCTACCTCATAATTTTATTTTTTTGGCCCTGAATGCCAATCAGTGGAACTGTCTGTACCCTTAAAATCCAGATCAAAGTGTCTCATCCAGCTTTGCACCCAGGGTTGAGACTGCTGAGGATCAGCTCCAAAGAAAGCCCAGAAGTATCTGATGGGGGATTCGAGTGGACTGCTTCACAAGTGACATCCTGAAACTCTGCTTGGCTGCTCTGAGCCCAGTGGAGACATGTCGACCCGCGGGAGACACCTCAGCTCAGGGGAGACACCTCGGCGGGTGCTCTGCACTGCAGCTCCGATGTTCCTGACCCTCAGCAGCTCATCCCCGAGTCGTGAAGCACCACTCTGGGGGGGGTGATCAGGGCCTTCTCTCGAGGTCTGAGTTCAGGTCCTCCTTCCAAAGACAGTTTTTTGTAAAATGGAGCAGCAGTCCTGAGGGACACTAATATTTCCTCTCCCTCCAGCATGGTGCTCACAAGGAGGTGGAGACATCTCCTTGCCATCCTGGGCAGTGCCACAAAGAGGGACAAGATTTGAGGTTTTCTTCTGTCCTCAGCCTTTTCTATCAGCTGAGACTCGGATTCAGCCCACCTAGTAAGCAGCCTCTCCCCATCCCGTTAGTGGTGAATGCTTTGCAGCACAGAGCTGTACAATAAAGCAAGACCTCCACCCATGCACAGATGACAGATTATCCAGCTGGAACTGGCCGGGGCCACCCACTAGTCCTGTCTACTCCAGTGCCGGGGCTCCAGGTGGTGTCACCTACCTCAGACTTCTGTAGTTGTGCTGACCGCAGCTCTAATAGGAGCAAATAATCAACAAAACCTTCTTTTTCTTTTTTTTTTTTAAACAGTAAAGTCAACAGATATAAGTCTTCATGTACAAAATAAATGGCGGTGTTAGGTAAGAGAGGGAGCTTTTTTTTTGACACAGTCAAAAACATGACACAGTCATTTTTTATTTTAAAACCCCTTTTCAAGATTCTGGAATAGCATCCTTAGGACAGACGTAACTTCTATCGCTTATCTTAGTAGACCTCTTAGAAGCATTCTGGAGAAATAACTCAATTGCAAATCACTGAGCCTGCTCACAGGCTACCATGGTTCTCAGGGTGCATGAAGGTGGTCGAGTAAACCCAGAGAGGATTCTTTGCTCTAAAAGGAGAACATGAAACCACAAGAGGGATTTCTGGCTGACACATACTTCAGTTGCAAACACTGGAGGGAGAAGAAAACACATGAAGCAAATTTCACATGTTATGTCAACAAATTAAAAGTTACCTTTAAATCCAGAAATTCTTTTTTTTTCTCCTCATCCTCAAAGATGAAGTCACCTTTCTCTGGGTCATATTCTGCCATAGTGGTGATTTCCACGTGGCCATCAATTTCTTTCCAAAGAAGTACATCATAACTGGTGCTCATATCTCCATTGGAGTCAAACTTGATTTCTTTATCATCATCAATGACTGTAACTTTTTTAAGTTCTTCAAGGAGCTGAACAAAAGTATAAGGAACAATAACATACATCAGTATCATGTCAGTATGATAAACTCAATAGTTTAACATCTGTGTGATAATATCAAGTTAAAAAGAAATGTTGCTTTTTAGGAGTAAAAGAAATCTTAAAGTTAAAAGGCATCTTTATGACTGTTTAATTTGACGTCCTACACAGAATTATGTTATTCAGACAATCCTGTTGACTTTAAAAATCTATCAATAAAAAAATCATCATTTCTTAACTCTATGCAATGTGTGCAAACACTCATGTTAGTATTTTTTTCTAGCCTTGGAAATTTTGGTACGATGATGGGAAAGAAAAGATTTTTGCTTGCAGGAACTAATGGCCTTTTGGAACTCCCCTTCTTGTAAAGAATGACTGTGGATGATGCTCCTGTTGTTACTTTACTGTCACCAGAGTTGATCCGGGCAAGATTTGCTTCCACAGTAACCTCCCCCAGCATGTCTGGAAATATCTAACATTGTTTTCAGCTGTGACTCTGACTGATATTGTGCATTGCAAGGTGAGACTCAGAATTGTTAAATAAACAATACATGCCAGTTTGCACAGATGAAGTGATCAATGGCACGATGGCAATAAACAGCTGGGACGTATTTGATAGATCGTAGGAAATATCAGGACAAGCATGCTTTGATAAGCAACTGTCCAGCTTCACATTGCAACCTAATCTGTTCAGCGGGGGGAAATTTCTGTCTCCCTCATCACAAACAGCCAGATCAAAAAGTTCTGTGTGAATCTAGAAAAGGACAGGTTAGGGCACAAATAACCCACTCCCAATTCATGGGGAGACCGTAGAAGGACTTCCATTAGCTACCGTGGTTCTTAATTGGAGCAAAGGCTTTATCCCTTTGCAGGCCTAATGATTTTTGGCAACAGGGATTAATTAGCAAGAAAAAACCCCCAAGGTTTTTGTGAAAGGCTGAATTTAACTGCCCTTTGAAAAGCATGCTCTCACATGGATCCATTTGTGATATTTGTAGCATTTAACGAACATGCTGACAAGTATATTACTTCTATAGGTTTTGGCAAATATATGCATATAACACATCTGGTGTATATAACGTCATTTTTTCATGTATAACATGATTTTTTTGAGAGTTCATATACTCTCACTGCATCTCTACCAATTTATGAAGAACCAAAGCATGCTTCTAACCAATATTGTGTTTAAGTTGGATGTTGCATAGTTGTGTGGGACTGAATAGGAATTTTTTTATTGTATATACTCAGGCTAGTCATTTAATCTTTCTCTTCTCCACTTCTCCAATTTCTCTAACAATGTGGGAACAACAGAGCTTTTTGAATACAACTTGAGCTTCAGACAGAAGGGGCTAATAATTAGCAACATTTTGATTTAACTGATGGTTATTTTTGCAAAGTCTGTAACACCAATGACTGTCATTTCTCTGTATGTGGAGATGTGTGATATGGATTAGTTGCATCCTAAGCTTTATATATAATGCACCCACATTTCTAGAGGGTTTAAATTTAGTGTAGAGGAAATGTATTATGAAAAGAGCATGGGGGGAATAACTCTCTCTTTCAGTTTTCTTCCTGAGTTCTTAGCCTCTTAACAGGACTTTTAATTTGGGTGGTTTGGGATTTAATTCAGCAATGATGTAAATGCAGCTCCATAAATTTGCATCCCCTGTAGAGCAGTCCTGAATTTGTCCCATTTGCATTTACAAATTCAGGTAAGAGTCTGATTGTTACTGGTTTGTTGTTTTTTTTTTTTTCCAAATCCCCTATCTTGGTTTGACCTGCCCTGACCTAGGATAAGAGGTCAGAGCAAGTCAGAGCGCTTCAGTGGTTGTTTGACTTTTAAATGAACTTTTGTTTAATCCTCTGAGTAAAAGTGTGTAAAAGTGAATACTCCTGAGCAGGTTCTTGGGTAAAAGGTCAGGTCAGGTTTACTTGTCTGATTTTCCTCTTCTTTTCCCACCCAATAGCATTTGATAACAAGTACCTCACCCATCTTAAAGATTGTGTCTAATTTTCTGACCAGTCACTCCAGTGTAAATCAAGATCAGACAGAGGAATAGACTGTTGCATTTTCACTTTTAAGAAAAGATTCATTATAGAGGAAAATACCTGAATTTAGACAAAACAGAGACAATGGTGAGAGAGAGAGAGAGAGAGGAAAATTGAAACTCTTTGGGAATGCTCCTTGTGTAAAAGTGAATACTCCTGAGCAGGTTCTTGGGTAAAAGGTCAGGTCAGGTTTACTTGTCTGATTTTCCTCTTCTTTTCCCACCCAATAGCATTTGATAACAAGTACCTCACCCATCTTAAAGATTGTGTCTAATTTTCTGACCAGTCACTCCAGTGTAAATCAAGATCAGACAGAGGAATAGACTGTTGCATTTTCACTTTTAAGAAAAGATTCATTATAGAGGAAAATACCTGAATTTAGACAAAACAGAGACAATGGTGAGAGAGAGAGAGAGAGAGGAAAATTGAAACTCTTTGGTGAATGCTCCTATCCTGCAATATCCCCATCTCTCAAGAGCACTCATTGCTGTGTATTACAGTGGTTTGCAGCAACAGGACCAACCACTAGAAGATGAATAGCTGATAAGTCAACTGCAGATTGACTGTACATTTTATTCTATCCCACATGAGTAGCTAGCAAGACGTTACAGCAAGGAGCCTACAGGCTGGAGCCTTCCTCCAAGCTGGTGCCTACTCTGTGTGCTCTTTGAAGGTGATGGGGGAAGTGTCAGGGTAGCTAATGAAGCCCAGCACCTAAAGATCCCTTCTGCACCTGTGGAGTCACGTGTTTACAGCCATTGCTATTGTACCCATGAAGGAGGAGATGGTGGGTATGCAGCTACTCATGATCAGTCAGCTCCCTGTATATGAAATGCAGTAATGATTCTCTACCTACAGCAGAACACAGCCATGGCTTAGCACCAGGAGCTTCTGTGTCTACATGGGGCAGAAAAAGGGAGGCAAAACTGGATTCTAGTTCTAAGCACTGCAGCAGTTAGATACTGCTGCTCTAGCACATAGTCTGTGATTTCAGCTGGTGAAGAAAGGCAGGAACAGGAATAAAAAGTCATTTAGTAAAAGGACCAAGCTAGTAAATCTAGGAATGTGGGAGCAAAAATGAGATGAAAGTTTTGCAGAGAGAAAGAGGCCTGAAAGAATTAACAGCATACCTCCCAGGGAGTAAAGGCAGAGGGATCCTTGCAGTTTCTGTCTTTGCATTGCCCCTTAATGGCGTGAGCAATGGCATAGACTGCAAGTATAGTACTATGGATAAATCCTGGTTCAATGTTAGCATTCAAAAAACCATCTCTCCAGATCTGATGTTTATTTTCAACATTTTGCAATAGATCATCCTGGGACTGGTTTGAAATGCACATTTGAAAATCGTGGTATTCCAGGTGTGCACAGACTGACAAAAGCATAATATATTCATGTAAAAACTTGTTGTTGTCAGTGGGCTTTTCATGAAGGTTTCTCAGAAAGTCTTGGAATGTGGAGATGTCTCCGCTTTTAAATCCAAATCCCACAATGGTCCCCAGCTGTCTGATATTGGGAATTGTACTGATTTTGACTGCAGCTGACCAATTATCACTTGCAATCCAGATTTTATTTACATTCCTCTCAACTGCCTTCTTAAATAGTTTGAGCACGTGGAACTGTCTCATAAAGACAACAATAACATTTACTCTGGTTTCCTTGACAATCTTCTCAATTGCGTGATCAACTTTGGTTTGAAAGGTGTTGTCAGAGAGATAGGCAGGCAGCATTTCTTTAAAAGCTATGCAAACGTTGTTTGCCATGGCCTGGACCCCAAAGCTCTCCAGAGCAAAGCGCCCGTTGTCATCATCAGTGGCTATTACTCCAATCCAATTCCACCCAGACTCACAGATCAAATGGGCCATTGCTCTTGTCTGATGGAAATCACTGGGGATAGTCCTGAAGAAAGAAGGAAACCGGATTTTGTCACTGAGGATTTCAGCTGATGATGCAGGACTGACCTAGGAAGAGCGAACAATTCAGTTACGGACGAGGTCTCCTGCAAAGGATGCCAAGAGATCCAAAACTGCCACGATTGCTCTTTCATCCAGCCTGACCCAGGGCTCCCTCCTCCTGTGACTGAACATCAGCAAGGTGCAGCCGAATGGGGCAGGTTCCCTCACCCTGCTACTCGGATGCAGACTCATGCCCAGTACCGCTTCCACCATTTTCATCCTCATGCACATAATTACTTACTTCGGTAAAGGCAGAGAATAAAACCTTTCAAAATGGATATGACAGTTATGCTGGTATAAGGATTTTGTTTTACTCTGTTCAGATACCATCAGTGTGCTGTTCAAAACAATATTTAAAACATTGGAAGCATTAAGTGTGTTTGAGTTATTATTCAAATTGCTAGTACCCTTATATTTTGCAGTACTTTCCTATCACTGAGTATGTTAGTATGGTTCACCCACATATATATTTTCTCTCCAAGATTTAATTACTATATTTTAAAAGGATCATCAAGTCTGTTAGAAGAACCTCCCAGAAAAACAAACAGTAACCAATACTACAGAATGCTATGATTCTTTCATATAAAAGATTTATTACCTTTTCCTTGTGAATGTAGCTAGAAAAAGGTAAATGGGACATTGTTATTTAAATCGCTTTAGTTTTATTCCTTTTCTATTTGTTTGTGGGAGGGTTTTTTCCTACAGTTACATCTCATTCATTGCTTGATAGTTCTTAAAAAATAAATCTAAGCTTTCCAAAATGAGAGTCACCTGTCTGGAGGGGATACCAAATCTTACTATTGTCAGAAGATTACAGAAGCTATCGATGAGAAAAATCTGCTGGGTCACCTTTTCCATCTCTATGTCCCAATGCAGATTTGTTTCATCACTTGCATTTTGCTTATATTCAAGTGTGGCATTTTAATTTTCATACTTACTATTGTTCCCGTGGTAGAGCTGGAGGTCATAATTACCTCCTACCATTGCAGAGGAAAAGATGCAGTTGGAAGTTACGTTTAGTTCAGATTTTGTGTCTTTTGCACATGTTTGGTTACTATGTCGCTACTTTGCAGTAAGGTAATTGAAGTCAAATTGCCCAACCCAATGTGCAACACAGGATGGTGTGGAAGTGGATCTCCTTTTTCCTTGTTGGTCCTGGCCTCTTTTACAATGGTGAAAGTAGAAATGTAAGCACCAGCCTAAGTGCAAGTGTGGGACTGTACTAGTCCTAGAGAGGTCAGAAATAGAGAAGGATGTTTTGGGAAGGACCAGTGTGGATCTAGAGAGTTGTATTCCTTCTTTTCTATAGCTGCTTGAAGAGTAACAGGAGTAAAACTGTGTTTTAGAGCAATATTCCTCACTTCCCTGTCCATAGTTGAAACAGACTCCAAAACCCAACCTATCTCAGGCGGGAGAGAATTTCCAAATTTCTGGCCAAATTTGATTTTTTTTTCTTCCCAGCTTGAGATTGGGTATTGTCATATTCACCACCAGCCAGACTAGACACGGCGGGTGTAACTTGGTTGCCTGAACAAAGTCCTTGAGTGGCATCTGAGGTATGCTAGAGTAACTGGCACAGCCACGCGGGACTGACTAATGGTGCTGCCAGGCTGACAAGAGCCCAGCATCATCCTGAAATAGCACTCGGAGGCCTGTGCCTTGGGTGTATAAAATAGCCCTTACTGCCTTTGTTTAGGCAAGTGAATCAAGCTCTCCATTTGGAGTTGAGTCTCACCCCTCCTGATGTCCTTAGGTTGAGTCAAATCCTGCCCTGTAGCAAACATGTGGCTTTTGCAGTCCCTATGATTAAAGCCACACCTTTGTTCTAAGCATGGTAAATTTGACCCTCTGTCCAAAATGAAATAGCTCCCTCAAACCTACCTGTGGGATTAGTTGCAAAGCCAGCAGCCTTGAAACTGCCATTGACACCTCCGAGTAGCTGGCTCCAGTGACTGCTTTAATTCTCGGGACGTAGTCTGAGTAGTTACACTTGAACTCTACAACGTCCTTCGAAGAATTGAATTTAGCCAGGAACCTCAGAGCAGAAGCCATGGCTTTTGTAACTTCTGCACATGTGTCATAGATTTCGTAGCCCAGAGTAACTCCAGATAAGAGTGTTGAATTGTTGATCATTTCAATAGCATGTATCATTGCAAGTGTCTGAAGAAAAATTTGAATTTCAAAGCTGTCAGGAAACACAGAAGTTTTTTTTTAGAAAAACATTGCTGGGAACAAAGCTGAAGCAAAGTCCGTTTTGAGCATATCCCTTAGAATTTGACAACTACTGAAAAGAAGTGATGGATAGTATGTTTTGTGTGATTTGCTTGGGTTTTATTGTACAAAAGATTAGAAACTGTGTATTTTTGTCTCATCTAAATGGGAGATTAAGCAAAATAAACACAAAACTTAAGATATACCTTAAAAAAGTGTTTTTTTCTGAAAAAAACAGGTACTAAAAATTAACTTCCATGTTACACGAAAATTTGCAAGTCATATCTTCAGGAAGCATCTGTCAAAGTCAGTGAAGCTATTCCAATTTACTTCATGTGCCCAGTAAGCTTTTTTAAAAATGTATTTACTTTCACCAAAAGCATGAAACAAAGAAAAGAAAGGACTAAATATTTCAGAATAGAAGAAAAAATTTCAGAGGTTGAGGTCTTCTAGTGGTTGCATTGATGTTCCTAAAATCCTAAAATCCTCTCTAAACCTGATGAAGTTTGGCCTGTATCAGAAATAGTGTGGCCAGCAGGAGTAGGGAAGTGATGGTGCCCCTGTACTCGGCCCTGGTGAGGCCGCACCTCGAATACTGTGTTCAGTTTTGGGGCCCTCACTACAAGAAGGACGTCGAGGTGCTGGAGCGTGTCCAGAGAAGGGCAACGAGGCTGGTGA
>NW_008796222.1:4582337-4604200 GCF_000699145.1 Aptenodytes forsteri | reverse complement strand
GGTTTAGTGGACATGGTGGTGTTGGGTCAATGGTTGGACTCGATGACTTAGAGGTCTTTTCCAACCTTAATGATTCTATGATTCTATGATTCTAATTTAGTACAGCTATTCCCCTTACCTCCAGTCGATATTATAACAGAGGCTTAATCAGAACTGTGCTAGCTCAAAATGTCTGCAATTCAACCAACCCTCCTCTCAGGCAAGCTTCTCTAAAGTTTACAAATCTTCCAAACTAAATTAAATTTCAAATGGACCTGGACAATTTATGACTCCATAGAAAAATAATGGAAGACTGACAAAATTATCAACTTTGTCATCATTTTGCAATAAATCCAGATGGATGCCTGCATGTCCAGCTGATTATTAGATTCAGATGTGGGATTAAGTTGCATGTAAAATTCAAATAAAATTTGAGGATTTGCACCTGTATTAAAATTAAAGAAAATGCATATTTGGAATTCCTGGGCTTAGGAAACTTTATTATATACTTAAAACGAAGTTCTTCACCAGGTTTCCTTTGCATTCTTTCCAGAAAAATGGATGTTTCAAGTATAGTAGGATTTGGAGCCAACAAAATAAATATTCTGATGCACAGTGTGAACCTGAAGGCAGACATGACATGGTGTTTATATATAGTCTATCCTATGACATAATGCCACAATTATAATACAAAGTGTAATAATTACAGTAATTATAACAATAATTACAATCTAGTCAGCAAGGCGCTATCATAAATTACAACTAAGCTGCCCTGTGAGGTGGGGGACATGCTTTAATATGGGCTTAGGTAAAATGGAACAGTCTGCCTGTGTTCAAATCATGTAGGTGCAACTTCATAACAAATAATGAACAACTGCACAGCAGAGTACTTCAGACATATAGCAACAAATTAGCATTTACATGGACATTAAATGATTGTTCAGCACAAACCTGCAGGGTTATTTGATTATATATGAAGATCGAAATAGGATCAAATGCTCATTCCCTTCCTCAGGCAGCCACAGTATTTTTTACTGTAACTTTGCCATCCTTTGTCATCCTGTATTAATTTACATGCAAATTATGTGATGTCCAAGGTCTTTTTAAAGACTAAGAAATGCAAGAGAACCAGATTTTGTTGATCTTAATATAAGAATGCCCAATGTCAGTGATCTCCTCTTTGCTATATATGCAATTTCCACTATTACTCACCCAGCGCAATTCTGAATTACTGGCTTGATGGGATATTCTTCTGGATGCAGCATTTCGCTATGAACTGCAAACAAGCCTCCAATAACAATGTCCCCCGGAGAACTGGCGCCCACGAAGTCATCAGTATTCTGGCAAGAGAAAGCGATATCAGTGCCGATCACAAAGCAGGGGATCAAAAAGCTAGCAAATGCCATGTTTCTGTTTCACTCGCTCACTACCAGCTTTAGGTCAATTAAGCGAGCTGCAGGGCCAACAAGGGCTGCTATGTCATCTATAAACAGCAGCAAAGGAAAAGGGCTGCACTCAGAAGTTAGTCACACCTCATAAGGTGCTTGTGTTTGCTTCACTGGCTGAGGCTATTTTATTGAAGGTACTAAAGCAACGCTGTCACATAAAATGTGAGGGTGCAGGGGTATGACGGTGAAGAGGGAGGGAGAAAGATAAATGCGTTTAAAAGGAAATGTTGGACATAAAATCTGTTCTGCTGTGTTCAGAGTTTATCATACCTTATCTGAAATACATGACAAATATTTTGGTATAAATTCGGGCTTGTCTTGAATACCTTCCAACTGAGTGCAGGGTGCGAAGAAGCAATCGTAATACAGTAGTGATATTGCTGCGACCATATTTTAAGGATCTGGACCAAGGAGTACTGAAAAGACTCCCTTGCCACAGTGTGCTTTAGGTCAGACTCTGGCTCCCCCCCCCCCCCCCCCCCCAAACTATCAAAAGACTGCTTTTCTCTCAACCCTTTTCTTATAACTTTTCAAATCTTTTTTATAAAAATGGTTTGGATAAGCTAATATTCATGGTTCTGACGCACACACAGCTCCTAGTGACGTCAGTGGGCTTTGGATCAGGTTCTGTATTTACAAGCCAGGCCATGTCTGCTGCTGGTTAATCTGATAAACACAGAACAGTGGGAAAACATAATACTAGTCCTAGTTTTTTGACAGGAGGGAAGCACGCACTCTTCCCCCTCTGACGGAGGACACCAGCACACGAGCAGCAGCTCCTGTGCTGCGGGAGGACCGGGAAGTAGCTGTTCTCAGTGCCACCGTTCCCCTCAGATTCGCAGGAATTGGGTGTTGTGCCAGAAGGGAACCGGGAGAAAAGAGAAGCAGAGGCCAGACTCTCAGCTTTCGTAAACTCCAACCATAAACAGCAAAGTGAACCTCTGTAGGACAGAAACATGACTGATGCTACTGAACAATACCGATTTACGTAAGAGACACAGATTTGACAATAAACCCCTTCTGTTCTTGACATTGGCTTATTTCTCTATTTTCCTGTAATGGCTTCTTCAGATTTTGCTTCTTTTGATGGTATGCCAAAACACTCTCAGAAGAATGGGGTCAGTCATAGTGTTTATTGTCTATGACTGTACTATTAAAAAAGCTGGGTTTTACACAGAAAATTTGCATCAAGGATTGTTTTCTGGCAAGCAAAAAAGAGAAATGGGATGTCTGTTACATGTTCTTTCTGATAAGCATAATGCATACCATATAAATTATTTGCATTATTATACTTTTTTCCCTCACTAGTCTCTTCATAGTTAGAGGATCCATTTACAACAGAGATATTTCTTACAAATGCAAATGCAACAGACATAATACTTGCAAATGCAAATGTTAAACCCCGGTTAAGTCACTATTCAGCCTCTTCTTTGTTATAATATAACAGCTTGTGTTTCTTTCATCTGCCTTCTTTCTTTCCATGTGGTTTTCTCACTGCTGGGTCAGGGCATATAGTAAACAGCTGCCTGCATTTTCTTTAATGTATCTGATCACATGCATTTATGGGCAAATGATGACATCGGTTTATTCTGCTTCTGCACTGACTTGCAAAAATTCCAGTTATTCCAAAGGTTTTCCTCTTGACTTACAGCAACACAAGGGTAGTCAGACTCTAGGCCTGAGTTATGAGACATCACTTGCAAATATTCATGCACCCATTCCTTTCCATCCAGGTAATGCACCTTAAAGCCTGGCTCCATGGACTCTGGTGTTTCCTTTTCCTTGACTTTGCATATAACTTTGCATATAAACCTCCTTCCAAATGATATTTTATGTTGTTAAAACATAAGATTGGAGCTAGTCATTTCCTTAAGCAAGCCACAAGAATATTCAGCCATATGCTTCTAGTATAAAATGTAACGTTTAAGGACCTATCACTAAGTATCGCATTAGAGATTCAATGGAAATACAGTACTGATAATTTGAAACTGTAAATTTGTTATAAGTTATGATTAGAAGCAGAAAAGAAACTCTACTCTGGCCAGTCTCTAAAAAGTTATTAATTTCTATAGAAGAGGATTTTACCTACAAACAAAAATCCTTACTTGGTCACTTTGGAAAGTGGAAGTTGACAAAATAAACATCACACGTAATTGGTGCATAATTTCATGTTATTTATAAAAACACCACGAAATGAGGTGTGCTTCAAATTCAACTACATTGCGTTTACATCACAGTGTAGAGTATTTTCACAGGGAAGGGTTTTTATTGTTATTGTTTGTTTTTGAGGCCTATATCTCATAATTACTGCTAGTGATGAGAAGTACTTGGAAGCGTTACTGAGATAGCTCAGCCTAATCTAGTACTGCATAATTAACTGGAAGTGTTTGCAAATACCCTTTTTCATTGACACTTAAGTACCAATAGAAATAACTGTGTAGTACAAAATGTTCTTTGCTTAAAATTTAGTGACGTATTATTGTAACATCGCTAGACTTTCACAGTTGTCTGCATAGGAGTATTTCCTGGCAGGTAGAATCAAGCATAAGATCCAGGGGAAGTCCTGAAGTACCATCATCTCTAGAAAGCAGCCTTTAATGGACTGTGCAAAGGCAGAAAGCAGGACCTACCAAACCTGGAGCTACTCTGAGAGCCACAGATGAATTGTAAGAGGCTTTGGAGGACCTGGTGGGAGACAGAGATACTCTGGTAGTATCTCTGTATACCCCTAAGTTACATGCTGCTGTGCCAAAATGGCTACTTCTTCTGCCTGGGCTTCAGCTTCCCCTGGAGAAGGACCGGAATAGGTAGGGTTTGGAAGATGGCCCTGTCACGCTCAGCACTAATCCTGCAGGTGATTTCTTGTAAATTTGCAGTTAATAAATGTTTGGCAACAGTGCCGCACCTATTGAAAGGCTCCACAATCCAAAATGTGTGAAAGAAGCCAAGGGAACTTTGGATATTCTCCCTGTTATTCAAAAGAGTGGGATAACCCCTCCTCTTTCAGGATAGGACCTACCCTGGCAAAAAGGAGATAGCCCTGTTTGGAGAACCCAGCAGTGTTCAAATAAAATCCCGTCATTTGTAGGGAAGCTGACGCTTGTGTAAGTTAAGAATGACCATTCCTTCTTGAATTGTTCCTGGGGAAGACACGAGCCACAAAGAGAGGAAGATGAGCCATAATTTTAAAGCCCTGAACTGAGTGGTTTGTTCCCAGTTCTAGCACTGACTTCTTGTGCCTGATCTGCACAGACTTCTGCCGTGACTTCCCAACCCTCGTCAGTTGTTCACAGTCAGGTTTCTGAAAGGCTCCTTCTCTCTCTCAAATGAAGTAGTGCCAAAATGCCTTGAAACTCTAGACATAACCTTCTTCTGATTCATATAATATCTGCAAAATAGAGAATAATATTGCCTTTCCATCCAGACCATAAACTCTTTAGAATAACTACTGTCCTTCACTCATGGTGAGCCCCCAGATTGTATAGGGTATTTTGGTACAAGTAACAAAAAACATAACAACAACAAGGCAGAAGAAAACATGGTAAACTAAGCCAAGTCCCAGTATAAATCACTGCTGCAATAGAGGAACATGCCTTATTCATGTTTTACTGTAAAGAAGCTGTGTGTTTTCCCATCAGCCTTCACGTTTTGCCTCGTATGAGGCGTCTATTTTAAAAAGTATTATTTTTCACATAACAGCCTGGTAGTACTGCAAAATGCTGTGGTTGCAGAAGCCTTAACCCACCGGGGAGCTGTTCAGCAGAAATGCCCGTCTGCTGCCATCTCCCTTCTATTCAAGAGCAGATAGGGTATCCCATTGCTTTGGCCAGCAAGCCACCTCCCGGTTTGCCTTTGTTTTGGGGCAGTAACCAGCATGCTTGAAAGGCTCCCAGGTAGCCCAGCTGCTCTCTCATGGTCTTCCTGAAGTCCATGGGAGCTGCTGTGCCTCACAACCAAGGCTGAAAGGCCAGCTGAAGGCTAATCTACTGAAAAGAAAACCAGAGTCAAAGTGTGAAGCTCAGTATATATTGACTATGAGCAGAGTTTGGGAACACCTGAAATACCAGAAATACCAAGGAAACACGTGTGGAACTGCTCTCTAAGATCACCACTAAAAAATGCTGTGCAATTGGAAGCAACCATTGTTTCCAGCAGGGAAGCCATTACAAATGAGTACACTAACATCTTCCGGGCCAGTAAGAAGGAATTGTCCCATGTGAAATCATTTTATTTTCCATGCAATCAGTTTATGGAGCCATTTCCTTTCAGTAAGATAGATTGCATCTATACTAATAAAGACAGTAGATAGTGCTGAGGTCAAAACCTCAAGAAGAGTAAATACTGGTTAGGAATGCCAGCTTTCTAGACCAATAGAACCATTGTATTTAACCCAATGATTTTGGATTACTCAGTTTCTTTTAAGGAAGTTTAAACAATGGAGTAAAAAAAAGAAGCAGGTTTTGCGTTACCTAGTTTTAATTATCTTTTTAAAAATTCTTCTATTTACTGGGACCCTACCTAGCTTGATATTAAATACTAAAATTAAAGAATGGGAAGGAGAATATCCATTATTTTGTTTTGTGGTCTGTTATAAAAAAAAACAACTTAAAAATTAAAAACACATCAACAGTGAAATGGAATTTGGATGAAAGCCAAGTGGTCACATTAATTCCTCAGAAACAAACTAACTCAATTTTCAAGTTCATTGGGTTTGTCCTCTAGAGCCTGTCAGCTGAGCTGCATGATGGGGAGGACGAGTACTGTTTTTCTCTGTGAAGTCACGATATTATAAAGTCTCCTGATGTGCTCTGAAAGTTGAATTTTCCCCTGATGCAGATGGCCTTGTTGAAGTACTTCTGGTAGAAAACTGAGATGCTGGAACGTCTGCCTAGAGGAGGGCTGTGACAGTGCCTTCAGCCTCCTGCCCGGACTGCCAGGGCAGTCCTGGGCAGCCTCACAGTAATTTCTTTTTCAGAAAGTGTTTTAGTCAATAGTCAGTGTTGTGCATGTTCAGTGCACCCTTGCTGTTTATGCTCAATAGAGCTATAAGAAATTAAAGCAGAGTTGTGAAGGGAGGAGTACAACTAATTTCTTTTTTTTTTTTAGTTCAGAGCAGAGGTTTTTGTCTCATTTATCTTCTCTAATATTTTAATACACTTAAATTAAACTTCAAGTTAAATATAATTTTGAAATGAAAGATCAAATGGATTTGACTTTTGTGATGTGGAGGACAAGTATTTTTAGCCATTCCAAAATTTAATTTCTCTATAAATGAACTCTTTGGGTTTTTTTTTCCAAATAATCTAGCAAGGCTGCTCCTATCCCACCCAGCCAAGAAGATAGTCAGCTATCAGGATGGAGTCAGGATGGATGCAGGACAGTTTTTCATAAAAGCCAGCATGGCAGGCATGACCCAGTTGATCAAAATGCTATTTTCAGAATTCTTCATCAGGTTTTATTTCTCTCCTTTGTTCCATCTCCTCTTCTCTTAGTTGGAAAACAAGTGAGCAAAAATGTCATTCATCTCTTGACTATGCAAACACTTGGGCCTAACCTGTAGTAAAAGGGCCACCCAGAGGGAAAGAAAACCTCTAGCCTACATATTTGGGCTTTCTCTTTTTTAGGGAAGTGATCGTGCCCCTGTACTCGGCCCTGGTGAGGCCGCACCTCGAATACTGTGTTCAGTTTTGGGCCCCTCACTACAAGAAGGACATCGAGGTGCTGGAGCGTGTCCAGAGAAGGGCAACGAGGCTGGTGAGGGGTCTGAAGAACAAGTCTTATGAGGAGCGGCTGAGGGAACTGGGGTTGTTTAGCCTGGAGAAAAAGAGGCTGAGGGGAGACCTCATCGCTCTCTACAACTCCCTGAAAGGAGGTTGTAGCGAGGTGGGTGTCGGTCTCTTCTCCCAAGTAACTAGCGATAGGACGAGAGGAAATGGCCTCAAGTTATGCCAGGGGAGGTTTAGATTGGATGTAAGGAAAAATGTCTTTACTGAAAGAGTGGTTAAACATTGGAGCAGGCTGCCCAGGGAAGTGGTTGAGTCCCCATCCCTGGAGGTATTTAAAAGACGAGTAGATGAGGCACTTAGGGACATGGTTTAGTGGGCATGGTGGTGTTGGGTTGACGGTTGGACTCAATGATCTTAGAGGTCTTTTCCAACCTCAATGATTCTATGATTCTATGATTCTCCTGAGGGGCTGGAGGTGGGGGGTCCAGCCCTTCTGCTAATGACTGCTCACGATCCTATAGTGAGACCTTTGCTACATAAAGGAGGGGACTAAAGTCTTTCTGCTCTCAGTGCCCTCTCCTCATTGGAATGTCACTGACTATTTGTTTGAGAAAGCCCTTCTAGACTGAGCATTAGGAACCCTCCTCAGAGAGTCAGTATATTCAGAAACTGCTGGGGGTGTATTGCCTTGTATATTTGGCACGTTCTGGAAATGCCTATCTGCAAGAAAGTCAGGCTGGAGATCATCTCACATGAAAATATTGATGGCAAGCAGGTATGAAGTTGATGCCAAACCTCTCATCATTATTAATACTGAACACACCTTAATTAGGCCTACAGGGATTTTGAGTTTAAAAATATACATGGTTACAGTTTTTAGACATCTCCGATTGACTGTGGGGGATCTAAGGGTCTTAGTTTTGGATACAGACTGCTAAAGGGACAGCTAGCTACCTAAATCCCAATAGCCATCTTGGTGACCTTGTGCTTATTCTCGTTGAATCATTTTTGTAAATAGTACTTAGTGATTTTTAAACTCCTATAGTACTTGTCCAACATAAGTTCCTTTAAAAATATGAGCACTTTGCTTCAGTCATTTTGGAGCTGAAACAGAAATGATAATATTAAACAGTAAATAGAATAAGAGAAATGAAAAAAGGTTCAGTTTTGGGAGCAGGGACTGAAAGTCAGGTGGACCCTACTTTTAAGGGAATGCCTTCATCACTAAAAGATATCATGGAAATACTTCCTTTCTCTCTGGCCCAAGCCTTCAGTTACTCTGTGCAAATATCAGCATAGGAAAGAATGAGAACTCGTTTACTTCCCTTCCTCAGCATACTTTATCAAGAACACTTTTGGAAAAGATGGGTCTAAACCTCTTCAGATAGAAGAGAAAATGGAGTCCATGTCTCCCAAATGTGCTGGCTGACAGGATCTAGAATGGGACACCAGGGAAAGGGCTGGTTTTCACTTGCCCTGATTTCATACGAGTCCCCTCCCGTCTTGTCACTGTCTTGAAACCACATATCTGAGCAAGTACATATGTGTTTACCTTCTCCCTGAACACTGAGTTATTGGACACAGATAAAGATAATTTGGGGTTGGATTAGATGCTCTCCAGAGGTCCCCTCCAACCTCAACTATTGTGTGATTCTGTGATAATGCTACTTCCAGAGGCGTTTTGTGGGAAGGGCGGGTGTCCATAGGTGCCAAACTGTAGAAGATCTGAATGCCAGCTGGTCTTGGGGGGACCCTGTTTTTGGGAACCTAAACCTCCTTCAGTTCATACAGGAGGTAAGCTGTTAGGAGCTCCTTGCTCAGCTCTAAGGTCCTCTGCAGGCAAGGGCCAAGATTCCTGAAGGTAGATAGGTTTTATGCCTTAGTTAACTCAGTTCAGGTTTGATGCTTAAATACATTTAACATTGACTCTAAAACTTTTTCAACACTAGGACTCCAGCTCTCAACTTATTTTGTAGGTTTTTTTGAGAATTGATTCAGGGTTGACATTGTCACCCTTATTCTGGACTTTTTTTATTTATTTTTGTTTTCTTTTGAGATCTTAAAAGATCTCAGCTCACCTTACAAGGTTTAACTGATTGTGTTATAAAAGTAAACATACATCTGCAAAGAGAGTACAGGCAGAACAGGTGACACTCATAAAAATTCCTTTCAGATAAGGAAAAGAACCCCAAACAGCAAATCTGCAGGAGTCACTCTGGAGACTGACTTCAATCTTCAGAGTTAAAGACTGAGGAAAAAAAAAAGTTTCACAAATTAAAACCATTTGGAACGGTTCCTCCTAAAAAGTTCACGCTTAAAATCTTGTAGAATAGCATATCACTCTACACACCTCCTACAGAATATTGTGCACTGTTGGTTAAGGAGAGCTTACATACACAAAAATGCTGCACTTTGGCTAATGAGAAAATAGGAAGCAAGACTTTGCTTTACGTCATTTGTGCTCCCTGACAAGAAATTGTCTTTGAAGACATACTGCAAGAACGGATAAAAATCGTTAATCTGCAGCTACATCCCCAAGCATTCTGCTTATCCACATCTTTTAGAAATAAAATACAAAGTAGTTAACAGTACATAAAACCATGATAGATCTTAAGTTTGGTATTAAATCTCTTTGCAATCACCCAGCCTTTAAAGCTGAGGGTGGTAGAACAACTATCATTACCTTCATTAACTGGAAGAAGAAACAAATTATGCCAGCAGCTATCCAAAAGACAGCGAGAATTGCCTAGAATCAACCAAGGACAGAAAGAAAAAGGCATTAGCTACGTGCATTTTTCAGCTTTTTATTTTACATCTCTCCAGGGTAGGTTTTCAGGCATTCAATTTCCTGCAATTTTCAGGTACTCCCATTGTGACCTGTGTTGATGAAATGGTTATTGCCACACTGCAAGACAGAAATTGCGTGATTTCATAGAAAAGCAATGATGTTTTATTTGAAAAAGAAAAAAAAAAAGTTAGCATTTTCCTAGAGGTATATTTAAATATCTGTATTTTTAAAAGGTTACTTCCTTTACCAGTGTTTTCTGTTAGACGGACTCACTTTAAAATCTGAAAGGATAAGCATAAAACCTTGTACTACGAGTTGCTCTAAAGATTTCCCTTGCTTCAACAGCAAAAGGCTTTTATATCAGCTTTATAATCCAGAGGAGCAGAGAGAAAAAAGAGCTTCAGGAGTTTGAGGCTAGCGCGTATAGTGTTTTCCCATCTGTTTTTTTGGTTTTTTTTTTAAATCAATATGGTTTCCTTCTTTTCACACATCAACATGTTTACGTAGATTTCCATCACTCACCTGTTTTCACTTTATTCCTAGTGATAAGAAAAATCATATTTGTGAGGCACCTCAGAAAACCAAAATATAAACTTAAAAAAAGTCTCGATTTAAAGGAAACTACAGCTGTGATTTCATAACTAATGTCTGCCAAAGTTGTACTATGAACTAATAATAACTTTAATATCCAAACTCATTAAAATCCTTCATCTACCTCAAATACATTGAAATGCAGATATTATCTTCTCTAAAACTATAGAATAAATGTTCTTGTTTACATGGATGCAGAATCCTTTAACACATATTTGTCTAAGAAGTTGTATGTGGGCAGCAGATTCTTAGACTCATAGAATGGTTTGGGCTCGAAGGGACCGTCAAAGAACATCTAGCCCAACCCCCCTGCCATGGGCAGGGACATCTCCCAGTACATCAAGTTGCTCAAGGCCCCATCCAACCTGACCTTGAACACTTCCAGGGATGGGACATCCACAACTTCTCCAGGCAACCTGTTCCAGTGTCTCACCACCCTCAGCGTAAAAAATTTCTTCCATATATCCAATCTAAATCTACCCTCTTTCAATTTAAAACCATTGCCGCTTGTCTTGTCACTACAGGCCTTGGTAAAAAGTCTTTCTCCATCTATCTTTCTTGTAAGCCCCCTTTATATATTGAAAGGCCACAAAAATGTTCTCATTGTTCTTGAGACAATGTTTTGTTTTTAAGAGGTAATGTCATTATTTCCATATACAAGAATTCATAAATCATCAACCAGGCACAATAAACAGAATTCAGAATTCATAAATCATCAACCAGGCACAATTGATGATGATGGTGGTGGTGGTGCTGGGGGGAGGGAACATTTCCAATAGTCTCATTAGAGTGAATATATCTATAGGTTAATGAAAGATGATTCATAATTACACGATTCCAAGAAGTGAGGCAGTAAGAAAGGTCTCTGCACAGGTACCACATGTAGTCCTATCTCATGAGTGAGAAATTAGGAAACAGAAAACTAAATTCTTTTGTGAATTACACCAGAGTAATTCACATCTGAATCCTGCAGAGGTGTTTTGGCTACACTAGACTGATCTGTACTCTTCAGGACTGAACCATGACAGATCTCCAGATTAACTGTGAGACTATCACATTTAGGAATACACCAACATACCTTCAAATTGAAAACACAATGCAATCTGTTGACTACCGAGGTCTTTGAAGACCATATTTTTAATATATGGCAATGTAACATATGCAGTATTAAGATATAAATGTTAATGGGAGAACGAAAGAAAAGAAATGGAAATATCTCATCTGCAAGAAATACTAGCTTTGTATATGTATCCAAGTAGCAAGCCAAAGCAAGGAGCTAGAACAAGGAAAACAATTACAGAATTATTTTGTCATGAATATGACTGTTTATTATATTACAGTATTCCTGACACATCATTCAGTATATGTACGTCAAACAGTTCCTTACCCGTCCCATCCTCTGTCCTTGCACAGATCATGCATTTTGATCACAGACTAATGTTCAATGCTCGCTGGTG
The DNA here is from genome assembly GCF_000699145.1 of Aptenodytes forsteri. NCBI lineage: Eukaryota > Metazoa > Chordata > Aves > Sphenisciformes > Spheniscidae > Aptenodytes > Aptenodytes forsteri. Next base: position 4,592,211 of record NW_008796222.1, on the reverse strand, counting down.
GACTGATTTAAAACATAAAGTAGTAGAGCAGTAGACAATGAGATGTCAAGTTTGAATGCCAGTGAAAGACTGCCTTGTTGTGTTTAAAGATTCCAAGACTACGATGGCACCATTATTGTTTCTCAGGCAAAAAAACCCCAAACCCAGAACAACAAAAAAATTCAACTATAATCGCAAGTGAATCTTCTTAGTAGTAATAATTATACAGCCTTTTTTTTGATACCTAAATGACTAGCCCACTGTTAAATGACAGGCAAAACAAATGCCCTTCCCTACCAGTACTGACAAGAAGTGCTTTAAGAATTAAATGGACTTGTTAATAACAGAACTCTTCTAAATAGTGCAGTCTCTGAAGGACGGCAGAATGAAGAGATGGATGAACATGTGAACTTCATCTAATTTTTTCCTAGTTGCCCAACATGACACTAGATACCACTGAGCCAGACAATGATTGTTGTATCACCTATCCTACCTCTTATCAACAACAGCAAAACTCCTTCATAACAGGATAAGAAAAAGGAGCACTTATCTTAGGCCTGTTCATCTCTAGACAGTGATCTACACTAAGAAGAGTGAAACTCTCTGTAACAGTTTTGCACAGAAAATCCCAAACTCTGGCCCCCAGCGGCTGACCATAGTTATGCTTCTCTAGGCTTGGAGTCATCCTGCATTTTCTGGCATAGTAACCACACAGTAATCAGAAAGTACAGATTGGAGAGACGTTCAAAATTAAAGGGGATCTATTCAAACAAATATTCACTTTAAAACCAATTTTATTCTGTGAGATAAGTAAAGAGGATAAAAGGAAAACATCTCTGGTTCGTGTTCACTAATTGGAAAATTGTGTTTCAGAAGATTTGACACAGATGCACTGTCACTGGCAATCTCTCTCCTAACCCCTTTTGCACATAAGTACACAGCTTCCTCTATGCTCACATTACAGGTAATATCCTTGTTTGAAGACTAACTTAGGCACAGAAATTTTAAAAGTACTTCTTCAAACTGCCTTTCCAGTTTGAAACTGGGAAGTTATTAACTACCTTAACAGAGGATTTGAGGAAGTTGCTGCTGTTTCAGTAGCCAGTAATGTGCCTGTTGTGAACTATATAAAATACCAGAGAAAAAAATCATTCTTAAATGCATATGTAGGTGTTCAACAAAAGTTTCATATGTGAATTTTAGCATCAGAATTGTTTAATCCCATCAATCCAACACAAAATGTTTTGAAGAAACATGATCTCCAGAGTTTCTCATCATGAATTTCATTCCCATGAGAGCTCTCCTGTTCTCAGCAGGTCTAGCCCTTATTCCTGTTTTATTTATGTTATTTCCCATTTGCAAACAGTGCATGTCCAAGTGCCTTGTTTTTAATGAAGTGTAGCAGTAGCATTTGATTGGAATTTAGATAAACGAGAATATAAATCCATGTCTGTTTTCTGCAAGTTTATATGCATATATATGAAAAGTTAAAAATGTAGCTAGATAAATACCAAAGGCTGGTCCTTGTTACCACATCTTAACAGTTTTCACCCCAAAATAGAAAGTATTATGGGACCAGCAAAGTTCTTTATGGGATTCCCCTTACTGTTGAAATAAAAGTATTATGAGATAATCTTTTGTGGAGTCCTTGTAAAGAATAGTAGGAGTGCTGCATGGAAAAGTCAGAAAAAAACATGCCTATAAAAAATTAAGAACTCCTTTGTCCTGTGCAAGATAATTGTAATGGCCCTTTTCATAAATATTCAGCATATACTATTACTTGTAATATTTCAGTAGTTTGAGACTGTAAGCATATATAGCATACTAGGCACTACGCATAATAAGAAACAGTTCTTCCCCAAAAAGATTTACAAGCAAACTGAACCCAAGGAACCATTTTAACTTTTTACAGGTAGAGTCGGTGACTTTTCCAAGGGCAAATCAGACATGCTGGAAGCAAGCAATAAGACCTGTCTCTTATAGCACCCTTTACCGAGTACCATCATCATAACCCACCCATCACTCCGGTACGCCATTAACTCGAGCACACATTAGTTCAGACTGCAGTGGGATGTACTGCTAAATCCTGCACAAATGTTCTGTTCACTTATTCTGTTGATAAGAGACACAGCAAAGACCTTTCTGATGTTTTCAAAACATGTAGCAGGTTGAACAGGTGGTGCTGAAGGTGTTCTGGGTGAAGGAAAGGACTAGCTGAGGCTGGCTGGGGTTGAGGAGATACTCAACCTCCTTTGGCTTGGTGTGTTAAACTGAGAAGGAAATAAGCAAGCTCGCTTATTTAACGCCAGTGGTTTGGAAAGCGCCTTGCCCACCAGGAACCTGACTATTACTGAACGTACCTAGTATCCCTTTACCAAGCGACACATATCAACAGAGATCTCTGAGTCTTCTGCAGCACGTGAGGCTTCACGCTGTGCCCTCCCCAGGGCATGGCTAGGTTTCTGTCCGCTATCCCAGGTATCCCAAGGATCTTGTCTTTGGCCAGTATTTACACTCAGCTGCTTTGAAAGCAACATGACCACTTTGTGGTTGGAGATAAGAGATCTTTGACAATAAGCAACATCACTTCTCTGACACGGGTATCAGAGTCCATTTTCCTCCTGAGCAGACTCCAGAATCTGTTACCGGCAAGAACCTGTGGTTTCACTTAGAGCACAATACTTCTGTGACTGTGTACACGCGACAAACTGAACTTTTATCTATTGTTTACTTAGCAAATAAGGACCTAATCAACAGCCCATTGAGGGCAGTGGGCAGAATACTATTGCCTTTGGATCAGGCATTGAATTGCTCTGACATTGTCTGTCATTAAGTATAATATATATAAAAAATGCTTTGAAAAATATTGTCCAAATATACTATGCAGAAAAACACCATAGTTTTTTCTTCTGTCCCAGAATTTAAAAATAACTGGCTATAATATATCAATTTCTGGCAAGCACCATTGTGTCAGTGACAACCAGGGACAAGTGACTGCAAACAGTTGGTTCCTCATCTTAGAAAATTCTTGCTGGAATTGTTATAACTCAGAGACTCGTGAGTGCATGAATCTCTCTCCGTCCAGGAAACTGAGATTCAAAGACTGACTCCTGCAGCTCAGTACAGAGCATATGCTACAAATGGGAATATGCAAAAGAGCAAGCAGTAGTTTTGTTTCCAGATTAATCGAGGGCCTGAGCAACTTCCAAGTGAAGGCACTGTCTGTCCCTGAGGCTTTCTGTAGACTGTGGCTAACCAATCTCAAGAAAAAAAGATTTTCTGGAGTGAAAAAACAGAATTATCCAAAGCAACGGAACAGCGGACTCAGATACACCCAGTCATAGCACTTAGTAGATTCCTAGTGCAGCGCGCTTCTGTTCACACTTAGCAGGAAGAACATTGATAATACTCTATAAAAGATGGAAAGCCACGCCTGGGATTAAAAAAAAAAAAAGGAAAAAAGAAGGGGTTAGTTATACGTTACAGAACTGTAATGTTGCACAGTATCTGTGTGAGATCATTTGTTTAACGAAGGCTGTATAAATCTAATACGCATCTTTTGTCAGATGCATATCACCCATGACAACTATGAATAGGTCTGTGGTTCCACAGGCAGTTCACCAGATCTGAGAGCTTATTGCTGCAAGACTGAAGAGATCTTGCTCCCCTCCATTCTCACATACCCTCTCCCTCCTCCATCCTACCCCGTCCTCCTTCCCTTTCCCTCAGTCCCAGCTGTACCATCCCACCCATATTCTGGCTTTCATCACACTCCCTGGCTGATTTAACTGATTGAAATGTCAGAAAGCTGTTCATTGTTTTTTTCTGGTCTTGTTTTCTGTTATTTCAGTGAATTAAACTGACACAGAAGTGTTTGACAAGTGCTGAAGCTGGCACAAGGTTAGCAGCGGGAGCGTGTGGCCAGGAATAGTGTGGACAGAGAGACACAGAAGGGGAAAACAACCTGTTTTCAGCAATGGTGAGTTGTCTGTGAAATGCAGCACTCTAGGGAGCTGTACCCAACTGGTGGGTTGGGTAAAGGTAAAGCCTTTAGGACTCGGCTTTACATAAAGAGAATAGTCCCTTGACTTTAGTGGTTTGCTTCTGTTAACACCTATTTAGCAGTTATTTGCAGATAGGCTAGGTATACAGGAACAAGTGTTGCTCATAGAGCTGTTTGGAGTATCTGCAGAAACTCTCAAAACCACTTTGTCAAGGGTGAACATATTCTCTAACCTCAGCTCTATTCTTGGATCATTCACAGGGAAACTGGAGATGTTTGTATAGCTGCCCAGTGAAAAACTCGGCTGGCCTCCTTACTTTTCTTTTCCTGGATGCTACCCACCAAAGCGCAGTGCAAATACATGAATAGTGAAGTGGCTGTTCAGTCTGCAAGCTTGTAGGAGCATGTACTTAATATGAATACAAACATTTTCTCCCAATTTGGCAAAGGAAAAAAGAATACATGCTGAAAAATGTCATTTTAAAATCAAGATAAGCAACCTGAGGTAACTGTCTAACATCAACTTGAGAGAGAGGTAAGCATGGGAAATTTTTACTTCCATGTTGCTACATAAGGTCAGACTATGAAGTCCCCACCTGCAGTTTACCTCGACCTCCTACAGACTGTAGAATTTCCCTGTGTTTGTAGAGGATGGAGACACGTGAACTGTGAAGGGGTTAGTGTAATACAAATATAGAATGTTAGTTTATTTATTTTGAAGTTTGCTCTTTGGGGAAAAAAACAGAAGCGTCCACTTCTATACAAAACAGAATGGTTTTTCATTTAAAGATTGTAAGAACAGGAAATAAGTAAAATACCGAAATATAAGGAGATGGACAGACATGTCTGGCTTTATCAGCTGGAGACAGAGCAGGAAATACGTTATTAAACATCACCATCTACTGGATGCCAGCATTTGTTCTTTACACAGGGAACCCTAAGCTTCTATGGTGAATTAACTTGTCAGACAAGCCTCTACTTTCACAGATTTGACACTGCTCGTATAGTTATTGGCAGGCCAAGGTTTGTGGACCTTTTCAGCAGCATTATGAAAAAAAACACAGAAGTTCTGGGTGATATAATACAGGCTGTGAAATTGTTTATAGGCCACAATGGGAACTTAAAAAAAGAAGGTGGGGGTAGTCAGGCATGGGGGCAATAGCATCCTTTGGGTATTTGGTTTGTTTACTTGTGGTATGTTTGTATAGACACACGCACACACGTGCACAGCATGGAGCTGCACGGCTGTCCCCCTGGGTAGCACATGATGACTGCAGTTCCATAGTTTTGAACAGCATCTGCTCACTCTCTTGGCTGCACAGATAATATTCAACCATATTTGTGTGATTTTACAGCATTGGGACTAGCAGCGGGGCTCACAGAGCTTGCTGAGGGCAAAAGGCACCAGTGCAGGTTGCACTCCCCTGCTGCAGCTGCTGGGCTGGCCCTGCTGGGCAGTGAAGGATGCTCCTTCCCTTCTCCGCTGAGGACAGAAGCTCCTGGCCTCACAGTTAAGGATGGCTCTTTCTTTGCCTGATGCCCCCCCTTTGCATCTCTCCCCACCTCCTTTTTTCTTCAAACTTCAGAGAAGTCACAGCACTGTGTGGCAGCAAGGGATGATACGCATATCCTCCTCCGCCACCAGAACTAAATAAATCCTTTAGAGAAATTATTTAGAAAACATTGCTGAGGTATAAACACCTTGGGAAGGGCTCAGGAAAAAGCTGCAATACATGTGCAAAGGCAAAGAACTTTTTGTTGTAGTGAGTGATGATCTAAAGCCATCATTGCAATCAGTTTATCAAAGGGAATGATTGGATAGCTACTGGAAACAATAAACCTAAGATTATGGAGGATGCTTCAATGCTTTGACCCTTTAATTCATGGATGGATATTTTCCTGAAGAAATTTGTGTGATTAAAAAACTTCTTCCTGGTTATATCCTTTCAAAAGGCATTGGCAGTGACAGGGCTAAGGGCACAGGGGCTTTTAGCTTAGTGCACTGATTTTTTTTTTTTCTCAAGAGCAAAATACTCACAAAAAGTAAACACTGAAATGTGGCAAGGACCAAAAAAAATGGGAAAGCTGTCTTGTTTGAAGTGTTGGTAGTTAAAACTGTGCCTTGTTATGAGTCACAGGAAATGAGAAATGGAGCTTCGGAAAGAGCTAGATTCATGCTACATCAAGGCAGAGAGAATGACAAAGACTGATGATAATGAGAAATTACTTTATTATTTCCTTGTGGAATACTGGTATGTACTATACTGTACTGTTATTGTGCTGTCAGCATATTTGGAAAGAAATAGGTGTTAGAGTCTACCAAATAGTCCTGACATCAACACCGTATCAGAGCTTCTATGTAGTTCATTTGTCTGGGGTGGACATGAAGTGAAACAATTTCCAACACTTACATAAACACCATGAAATTACACAGGAACAGATCAATAACAAATTGCATTTCTATTGCTGCATTTATCTTCCAAACCTTTTTCAGTTCAACACACAGAATCCCTCAAGTAAATTGTTGTTACTGGCAAGCCGCGCTGATATAAGTAAGGTTGAAAACATTTTGTTTCAATGTGCTGTGTTGGCAACAAGAAAAAGGAACATTGCAGCAAGATGACATGGTGCAATACCTGAGTGCCGATATAAAAGATATTTCACACATAAATCATGAACAATAATTATACTGTGCTGCAGAGCACATGTATCTGAGCATTTACTCCAGGATGTATACCAGAATCTGCTGAATTTTGGTGGGATTACACCATTACAAAATTCACCTAAAACTAAGCAAAACTTCCTAGGCTTTCAGTACAGACAAGGAAGAGAAAGAGATTTGGAAGAGGATGATTTGTTTCAGTGGGTAATGTGCCTGGTATGAATTATCCCTGGGAGACACCTTTTCTTCTCCACTGACTATAAAGGGAGACTGAGGTGACCAGATTAGACTCAGAAAACTAACTTTGAGGCAAAGTTAAAGAAGATGTATCCCATGCTTCATGTCCAGGGACAAATACCATGACTGCAATTAACAGATATATAAAAGTGCATTTTTTTAATAGGAAAATAATAAACAGATACATGTGGATATATGTTTTAACAGTTCTAATTTACAATTTAGATTTCACTCAGTAATGAGCAATATTTATAGGATCCCAATTCTCAATTGACACACCACCAAATGATAGTAAAAGTTCCTAGGCACTAGCAGTGCTGTAATGTCTGTGGTACTTACGGCTCCAGCTAGCCCAACTCTGCATCTGCCCCCTCCCTTCTGTCTCCCAAAGGCTGAGATCATGTATCTTGGGTGGACTGTCCACTCCAGCAGCAGGGGCTTCAAACGGTGAGTAGGATTGCCCACCCGCCTTAGCTTTTTGTGTCCCTCCTTTGCTCCAGCAAAGAGCTGGAGCACACAGAGCTGCCACTCAGAGAGGGTGTGTGGATCTCAAAAGAGGATTGAGCTAGGGAAAGGTTGTGTGCTGGAATAGTCAGTCTCTCAATCCCGGGAACAGGAGAAGAGGACAAGGAGGCCCCAGTGCCCTCTGGCTCACTTTATTCTGCAGCCTGTACCAAACAATGAAGTCACCAAGAGCTCAAATGTGGAGTTAATGATGAGAAAAAGAAAATGATATCCCGGGCCAACACAAACCACCCTGAGCCTCCCTGGCCTCATCTCCAAACAGTTCAGCAGTGCACAGTACTGTTTGATTCCAGCATCAGTTGAAACAGTGTTTCCCGTCCCCACCTCTAAGGCACTGCTTAGCAGAAACCAACCTCCTGACTAATACAGGATGGGAGCCATGTTCCCAGCTTCCTGGGAAACTTGAAACTACCTCTTCTCACCTGTGGCAGCAAGTGTTCGAAACACAGATGAGAATCAGATTTAGCCTTTAGGAAAGGCTGTTCTTCCTTATGACATTACTAGCTTAAACATCTTTTTTTTTTAGGCAAAATATGAAATATCATGCTTTAAAATTACTGCTTCTTTGACTCCTAAGACACCTATAGAACATCTACCTGTTATCAACTGAAGTACAGGGATATTCTCCCCATCTACTGCATTATCTGTTAGATGCCGCTGTGCTGATTCGCGCACAGTGGAGGGAAAAAAGCAGTCCCTGCTGCAGGAGGGTTAGTCCAAGAGTCCATTCTTCTAAGCACATAGATGGACAATAGCTTAAAATTTGAGTTAGATCCTGAAGATTTGTGGAATCTTTTGAAAATTTTGGGTTTGCAGGTCAGAGATGTTTCCTAAAAAGCACTCAAAGCACTTTTCTAGCCATGATACTAGCCTTGGAAGAGAGTACAAGGATAAGAATGCTAAGCGATAATGAAAGCAGTATGTTTTGTTTATATGAAATATGACCTTTCCATCAGGATGAATGCTTCTGAGATTACATCAAACAACAGAAAACTAGGAATTAACTCCTTGAGGTAAAAAGAGTGTGCTAGTTATTTTGTAAAAGACCTTTTCAGTTGCCTCGAATCAACACCTTCAATAGGCAGGTGTGAGAACTTCTCACATTTAAGGTCCAGTCAACAGAAGATGGACTCGTGATGACTTGCTTATGCTGGAATAGGTACTTCAGAAAGCATTAGTGAGGCAAAGGCTCTAGGGAAGTCAGGCAAATAAACAAAAACAATAGCAAAGGTGTCACTGAAGGAAGAGTCAAGTCTGGCTCAACAGACTGGTAAATGGACTTGAAAATGGAAGCAACACGGTACAAAGAGAATGGTAGGAACTGGATGGAAGCAGGAGTGGTCTGAAAGAAGGTAATGAGGGATGAAATAAGTAAGGCAGAAGATGAAGACCAAAGCTAGGGCAATTGTTTTAGTTCCAAGAGTGTGAAGGTATCACGATTTTTAAGGAAGTTACAAAGAACATTGCAAAGTGGCAAAGAAAATTATATGAGACTGCAAGCCTGTGAACAAAGCCCTGGGCTTTTTGTCCTGGTTTGGCAGTCCATGTTGGGAGTTCCACAGTGCCAGTAAAATACCACAGATGTACCATGCAGGCACCAGAAATATGACAATTAAAACTACTCTGAGAACTCCCTGACAGCAAAGCATGACATGGTGACCTCTGAGTCACTCAGCTCCCTGACAGCAAAGCATGACATGGTGACTGCTGAGTAGGTATACTCTGAGGAATGGAAAAGAAATCTTCTATGGTGATACAAAAAGGCAAAAATAAGTTCAAGCAAAGAGAAAAAATAAGTTGAAAAGAGTTGGGAGGCAGGAGCAACACTGGAAGACACAAGGAGATGCAAGAAACTGGTACAGTCAATTTAATCGTACTGGTTTGTTTTTAGTAATGAAATGACAGGGTCAGAGAGGAGACATAACAGTCCTCAAATACTGAAAAAGTGATGAAAATAGAACAAGAGTAATCATGTTCTTAGACAGAAAAAAGAAGCAATGGACACAAGCTGAAGGGAGATTGTTTGACACTAATAAACATTTTTGATTGACAGATGATCTGGGTATGATGTGACCCTCCATCACCAGAGATCTTTAAGAACAAGTGAGACAAACAGTTTTGGGAATCATGTAGGTATAACGATATCCGTCTGCAATCCTGCCCTGTTTCCACTGGAAGGGATGGGATGGACAAGATGATCTCTATCAGTCCATTAAGTCTTTCAGCACTATAGTCCATGACTGTGAAAAAGAGGCTGAATGAGAGAATGAGAGAATAAGCAAAAATTTCAAGAACATCAGCAGGAATAAGTGGCAGAGGATAAGATACTGAACTTAAAGACTGTATGTCCACATCGCCAAGCGCACCTACAGCACTAGTATCAATGGGAGGGACAGGCCCATAATGACAAGAGTCACGGGCTGGCTCAGCTGAGCAGCATAGGATCATAGAATCATAGAATCATTAAG
>NW_008796222.1:4579684-4582078 GCF_000699145.1 Aptenodytes forsteri | reverse complement strand
ATGAGGTCTCCCCTCAGCCTCCTTTTCTCCAGGCTAAACAACCCCAGTTCCCTCAGCCGCTCCTCATAAGACTTGTTCTCCAGACCCCTCACCAGCTTCGTTGCCCTTCTCTGGACACGCTCCAGCACCTCAACGTCCTTCTTGTAGTGAGGGCCCCAAAACTGAACACAGTATTCGAGGTGTGGACTTTGTAAACAGGCACAGCACCAACCTCCAAGTATAGAAAAATATTTCTATAAAGCAAAAGGATTTGTCTGTTTTATTGCTGCATGAGTGAACAGTTCAAACAACACAATTTCTCTTTGCTTGCCAGGATTAATCTTTCCATCCTATAAATTACTTTAATTGCTAATGATTTCACATATAGAACCTTTTTAAAACAATCTGAGTTTAATAAAGAGCACTGTCTGTCCCCTGTCAGAGGAAAATATTTTATATTTATTTTATGTTACTTATTAAATAAATCCCTTATTTCTATTAATTATAGAGTAGATATGTTTGCTCACCTATTGGCACTGGATGATGTACCTGTTCTCGTGCGTGCTTTAAACATTATGCGTTTACTTAGGAGCACTGGCCTATCTACTTTTCTTTCTTTACTACTGCAAACATAAGCTTAGTTTTATACAAAGCTGGTAACACCACACAACAGTCTTTCACTGGCTTTGAAAGAACAAGTAGGGGATGGTTTTGTGAGCCAGAAAAGGTTACTAGGTCCAGGGAGAACTTCTGTTTACTGAAAAAGCTCTTAAAATCATCATCAGTTTTAGGTAAAGCTAATTAAATCAGTGCCTGGCCCTCAGAAGGGACAGGAAGGGACTACAAATGGTTGTTGCCCCAGGGTGGAAACTAGCTGGTCCCTGGACCAGACCCCTCACTCAGTTAATCCCTGTGTTGATGGTGGCTAGAATTCATTAGCGTCACTGAGGGGTATTCTGACATCATAGCAAAGGAGAATCCTGCTCTTAAGCAACAAATTACATTTAGCTCCACATTACCAAAAAGACAATGGCACATTGGATTTTGCTCACAAAAGATTCAACACAACAATTAGTAGTTGGGAGGTTTTATTATACCGTAGAAATACTGATCCTCATCAGCCAAATTCTGAAGTACTTGGGTCAGCCAAAAGTCACAGAGAAGTCAGAGGGTCAAATGCGATTTTACCGTAACCTCAAAACAAAGCCATTGAAACCAGAAGCTGAACTGCCTCAGCGAGTTATGCTAAGAACCTGTGCACTGACAAAGTCACGTATGGACATAGGCATATGGACAGTCATGTATAGCATCACATATGAAGTAAGAAGGGGACATGGGAACAGTGAAGAAATGTTTGAATAGAGTAAGCAGTAAGGACGGAAATATATTTTACGCAGTTAAGGGAAGAGGTGTAAGCAGAAGCAGCAGAAAGTTCAGGCTAAATGCCATTTTTGACTCTGGGACTCTCTCACAGGTCTTCCTCATTTCTGAAGTCTGTCATTCATACTTACGATGCGGTTTTGGGCCTTTTGGCAGATACGGGCTACACCTGGGGTTTTGCTAAATACGGATGTGATAGCTGATAGCTGTCCTGATAATGCATCTGTGCAGGAGTGGAAGTGGTGATATTCTGCTGCTTTGTACTGCTGGTGGGATAAATGACTTGAGGTGCAACAGAAGATTGGAAGAAAGTAGAAGGAAGAACAGCTCTTCACAAGCTTTGTGTCTGTGACAGCCCGACACTACTTGATGGCTAGAAGAATGCCTCTAACATTCATCTGATACAGCATTTCAGGGCTGCTTGCCACCACAAGCCGTATTACAATTTCCCAGCCCTTGTCTGGGAGGAGCACAACGCCCAAGATTTTGCTTTAACAAAGACATATTAGAACAGTGGATGTTGCAGTGACCATGCTAATTTTCCATCCTGCTGACAACTTCGCTCTCTGGAAAAAGCAGGGACCATCTTTCTGTGATTGCCCCCCGCCATCTCTCTCAGTCAGCCTGCTGAAATGGGGCAAAGCAAAGACACGTCTGCCAGATCAATGCGATTGATTTGTACAAAATCAAGACGTTTTGTTCCAACACCCACAAAATTACACTAGGAAATAACAAAATACTGACAGTAACAGACGGTGCCCAGGAGGGTCCCGCAGCCTGCCAGCCACGGCCGGCTCCCCCTCTTGACCACGGCCGGCTCCCCCTCTTGGCCTTGTGGCTGTCAAGAGGCTGCTGCGAGGAGCAGAGCGCCTGTCGGCCACCCCTCGCCCTCAGAGGAGAACCCCCGCGGCCGCCCTCTGCCGTGAAGAGATGAGGGGAGCCCCCGCGGCCGCCCCCTTGCCTTCCCCGCGGCGAGGCGACCTGCCAAGAGCTACTCCCTGACACCAGCGAGAGCCACCGCCGGCGGGACGTCAA
>NW_008796222.1:4541618-4578385 GCF_000699145.1 Aptenodytes forsteri | reverse complement strand
CCGGTGTGTCCGTCAGGCCCGAAGGGGCATTTCTTTAAAAGCTGAGCCGGCAAGGAGGGTTACAGCTCACAGCTCTTTCAGAAATATTTGTCTGGGGTTCTGGGGTTGTGGGGGGGGTTTTTTTCCCCTAGATAAGCTTCGTCTACAAATAAGGACACCCACCCCCAAATTTCTGATTTTTTAAATTAGCAGAGGTTTGTCAGTTAACAGAGACCTCTGTCAGATTCTCGCAATATGTGGCTATCGATGAAATGTAGAAAATCGATGAAATGTATCAAAAATGTAGAAATGAAACTATTTAAGAATTACATTTGTGAATGGATGTTTTAATTATCCTTTTAGGCTATGAATGTTAGATTTTCACTGTCTTATAGTGTATTTTTTTTCATTATATTCTACTATCCATGGAAACTGTAACTGCTTCTTTTTATCTGGGCAAAAATTAACCAAATAACAGGTCAAATTCTGCAGACATTAATTGATAAATGTTTCTATTAAAGCACACTTGAAATTAGGGAGGAGTGCTGTTGAATTAAATGGGAACTTAGTTACCAAATGCAAATCTAGATTTTTTTCCTCCTAACTGAAAAATGAGAGTAATGCAAATTTCCCTGTTTCTTAGTCTAGTTTACATCTGACTTCTGAGTGTAAATTGTAAGGATCTGAGTCTGGAGAGTCAGTGCAAAATTAGTCAGTATGCAGCATTTGCTACACAGTATTTTCTTACAGATTTGTGTAATTTGAGAAATAAATCTATTGCACATCGTCCCAGGAGTAGCAAATAATGTATATTGATAAAGAAAAGAAACAGGGCAACAGTGAAATACCCAGCTGTTACCAAGAGTTCAGTTCAAGTGAAGACAACTAGTTTTTTGATTCAGTTTTTAAAATTTTACTTTAATGACCATCACTAGGCACTTGTATTCTGTAAACTGATTTGGGAAGCTACATAAAAATGCAACCTCTTCAGAAAAAGCCAGTTCTTTGCTTTTCAGTATGGTTTGGTCAAGAAACAGTTTCAGGTCCAGCATGGAAGTTAAAAAGCAGAAGTAGGAAGAAAAGAGACATTAGCCCAGGTGTTACACAGTGGGACAGAAGATGCAAGTTCAAGCCCCTGCTCTATTCAAAGGACAGTCTTTCATAGTCTAGTTAGTGCTCTTATTTTCAGAGCAAGGCTGGCTCTTAGGTGATGATAATTTAATAATTTATAAAAAGCAAAAAAGTCCAGACATTGAAAAAAGACTCGTTAAGAAAAAGTACCTGGTCCCAGATTTTCTGTATTCTGCAACTGCCCTAAGCACCAAGTGTGGAGTCAGTCTCTAGTGTCTGTCTTGTTCAGTAGAAACTCATCTGTGTGCTCTCATGGAAATCTTCAGTAAAATTAAAAAAAAAAAGAGAGCAGTACCAAAAACCAGAAGGAAAATAAGATGGGGAGACATGGCATGTTGCTTCTTAACTCTGGCAGTTTCTTTCTCTATACAGGCTGGAAGAAAACTACATTGTCTGTGAAGGAGTTTGTTTACCAAGATGCATCCTTTATGCACATTATTTAGACTTCTGCAGAAAAGAGAAGCTGGAACCTGCCTGTGCTGCAACTTTTGGGAAGGTAAAGAGTAAATGTCTTCATAATTTGTTAACCTAATTCTTTGATAGCATGATAATTTAGTACACCTGTGTCAAAATGACTCTCAAATTCACGTTTTCTACTGCTAACATACATGGAATCAAACTAACTACACTGTTCCATGTGAAGGGATTTCATGACACCACCTTATAGGAGAGTGAAGCTGAAATTCCCTTTGATTTATTGTTATTTCATATTAAAAAAATGCTTTCTCTCCAGGAGCTTTTTTTTTCCTCTGTTGTTGTCTTCTTTTTTGATGATGGCATTAATAGGGTTCTTTCCACAAAAACAGATCTGACATGGAAGACGCTTTTAATTATACTAAAGGCAGTGTAAAGTGACATGTGACACAAGAAGCAATACAAGAAGGGGAATAAAAATTAATAACACAAAGAGCTCCTGAATGAAAAATTGTTGATTCATCCTCTTTTCTACCCTTCCCTACAATTAATCCTGAAATCATTTAATGAAAGGGAGAGATGTGAACTCTCCAAATTAAATCCTGAGTAGTTAGTGAAACAGGAAACCAAAAATGCTTCAAGGATCATCTTTTTTTAAACACTGCTGATCTAGTAATTGTTCATACATAGCAAAACGCATTAATTTAATTAAATAATAACAATGGATTTAAAATCCAGTTCATAAAATGTTCACTTACTAACTTCTTTCCTCTTGAATTGAATATACTGAGAAAGTGTATGTCTAATTTTCATTACACAGTTTCAGTATAAATGAGGAAGACAGTAGCTTTCCATTTAAACATTGTTTTGACAGTGATCTATCTATTAGATGTATCTACTAGATCGACCGCTATTACTGAATTACTTTTTTACTTAATAAACCTTTTGCCTTAAGCATCATTCTTTACAGGAAGAGTAGGATGTTTTTAGGGCACTAATCTCAATCTCAGGAGTCCAGTGACAGAATGTTTTGCTTGACTTGGATTAAATCACATAACATGAATTCTTTATGTGCAGCATAGAGCTAACAGAAACTTTCATAGGGTTTCAGTGAGCATAAATAAGTGTAAGACTGTCCAGCACTTTGATAGCGGAGGACACAGAAATACCTGTGAGGCAAATATTTGCTTGCTTTAACCTTCAGATCACACTTTTCAAATCGAAAATCAATTTATTTTTTGTTGTTTGACTTTGAAAACAGAATAGCTAGAGGGCAGATCTTTTCCTGGTTCTGTTTAGATCTCTGAAGCAAAAGATGCAGTTGTACTTAGGGACCTGAATGAAACAGGATCCTGGTGAAGAAAATTAGATTTTAAGTTGTAGAAGTGAAAACGGAAAGGAAGAACAGGTGGGAAGGAGTTTATGGGTGGGAAGACTGGAGGTACACAGCGAGATGGACGAGGATGGAAGGATCCCTGCTGTGTAAAACATGCTTACTTGTTTATGTTGTGACATAAGTGTCACAAATATTTATTCATGGACTACATTAGACCATATATTTACACTACGATTTTTCTATGAAGAGATTGCTAAGAAAGTATACCAGTGTTAGAAATTAATACAGTTATTTTCTCTACAGACCATTCGCCAGAAATTCCCTCTCCTTACCACAAGGCGGCTTGGAACAAGGGGCCATTCAAAGTAAGGCACAATTATCTGTGTATCCACTTACAGAATACATTCTAGGAATGACACGTATTTCTATGCCTCCATGATATATACTAATTGGCAGGGGGGTTTATTCAAATGACAAGCTGCAAGTGATAACTTTCATGTATATGATGAAACTGATACAGAGTTTGAGTTTGAAAACATTACTGCAGGCATAATTTCTAAAATTAAACTGATTAAGCTTCTAAAACTTGTCGTTATATTTATAGAGCCATGCATTTGTTGCAAATATATGTCAAAATGTTATATATAAAAAAAATTATATAGTACATTCATCTTTGTTACAGCTGTTCATCTTCCTATAAATAATGTGCAATTTAACTGTGACTTTATTTGCCTTTTGCAAATCTAACAACTTTCATTGTGTTCTCTACATAACAATATGGATTAATTTAAAGACACTAGAAAAAAGCATTATCTTAAACGGAGAAGAAGGTATATGTCTGCTCTTTGTTGTGAGTAGTTTATAAAAACTCTGAAAAGTACACAACCTATAGTGCAGTCATTCCATAAATAATTTTTCCAATTAATACATATATTTGATCCGTGGAATATTAGGCTGTGGGAATAGATCCCAGATAATTATATATCAACTGTGGTGAAATGTTAATTAATTCTGGTTCTGGCATTATGCTTTTGGCCACGATAAAGTTATTGTAAAACTGTGGTGAACAGTGGTAACAACATATTCCCTTACATCCACCCTCCCTCCTATGTCCTGATATCAAGACTGCTGAGGAAGGACTGATGAATTGTACCCAATCTGATTTTGGTTTTTAATAGGGGAATGCTACTTCTTAAGGAAACGAAAAACTGTGTGGTGTACTGATGTAAGGAATGTAGAGAAGTCAAAATAATGCTCTAGGGTATTCCTAGTGTCAAGCTACGAGTTAGGTAATTCTAGGAAACTTCGATCCCTGTTTGGGGAGTCAAAAATACAACAGTTCTCTGTATTGCCTGAAACCAAGACTGGCTCTGAGCTTTTCTGAGTGTTGTGCTTTAAATTGTTATTTCAGTGTTTATCAATATCTGGTTTTAGAAAATATTTAAACCTAAATAGTGTGCCCATACCGCTCTACATAAAATAGGACTGGTTAAATAATTTTGTTCTTTTAAAATAACTCTCCAAAAACTTAACGTTTTCAATCCCAAATCAAATTTAGACCAGATCCTTATCTGTATATTTCTATTGATTTTGAAACAGGTTTTCCTAAAAATAAGACATTGGTATGAGGAGCAAATTAGGATAGATACTGTGTCTAGCTTTCTGTGTATACACAGAAATTAAACATTTATTATTAATGCCTATATTTTAGGAGATGCATGCCTTTAAATATGTGAGTAGCCCTAGGATTTTTCTCATGCTTAAAATTATAAATGTGTTTATGTACTTACTGAATAAGATTCATGGAACTCTCCATGACTTATAGAAGAAAGCGCAAAGAGTTGATGGTTTACTGAAACAAAACTAAACCCCAGAAAATTATCAAAGAAACATCTTGCTAATGAATAAGATAGAAAACTAGAATACTGGTAGTAACAGAAGAAACTCAAAACATTCTGTTTGTTTGGAAAAACCTTTATTTTGAACAACTTAGCCTTGAAAGACAAAGTTACTCTTGTCTTTCAGTAATTTATAAGCAAAACTCAAAATGAAAGGAGACTGAAAAGGCAAAAAACTACAAGATTGTGGTTTTCCTAAGTGCTTTGCAATATATTAGGAATGTCTGAAAGATGCGTTGTATACTTTTATAATTTTGGGGGGCTGTTTCATGCTGTTACACTTGGTTTTCTTCTGCCTTAGAAATATAAGAAATAGCCAGTTGATTCCACCACAAAGACATTCTTTTTCTTGAATATTTCTCAAGTGTTTATTTTAAATAATCGTTAATAAAAATAAAATCGAAAGGAAATAAAGCCTGCATAGAATATTTTTCCTTTTTTAACAGGGAACAGTTCTTGCACAGTCTACACAAATTTGTATCACAGTCTTACAAATTTGTAATCCATTGATTTTTTTCAGGAGAGAGTACACAATCTGTATTGTACAGAGGAAAATTGGAACTGAAGTTCATTTCTCTTTTTGTAGATGACCTATAGACGCTGAATAGAGGGTTTTTGAGGAGAGTTACTATTAGAAAGGTTATTTATAGGCAAAAAGAAGGATTTCATTTATTGTCTGCTGTGGTGAAGTTCAGCTATGGTTACAGGATAAGCTGACGTAGACTTAGCTTTGCAGATGGATATTTGCTGCTGGTGTTGTGTTTTAAGTTTTTAGGAGATCTGGCATTCACAATCTCTGCAGGAATATTTGGCAGCCTACTAATTCATCAATGTCTTGGTTAAGTAAGTCTTAGTCAGGTTCATAACCTAACATATTTTGAGAATCACTTTCAAGTTATAATGAATGAGAGAATACAAGTGGAAAAGTCTCCCAAGTGCTCATTATATTTTTGATCTGACATATCTAACAAATTGATAAACAAGATCCAATCAGGATCCAAACTTCCAAAACGTATCATGTGTCTGCATAATTTAAAGCACAGTAAGTCAACGTCTATTAAGTAAAGGGGCATGTTTCAAATCTAGTTTTTGACATGGGAATCTAGCTACAGAATTAATTGTGTTGGGACGTGTGTCACTATATGCCCCTTTTCTCTAAGACATTTAACAGTATTAGCACAGAAGTACCTCATGCCCAGCATTTCTTCAGCAGATCCCATATCCCTACTGTCCTTGGTGGTATTATGTGCCATATTTTCATATGGATTAACTGTTCTTGAACAATTTCCTCAAAGGGATGAGGCATCAGCAGGTTTTGTTTGAACATCTGGCATTTGTTTCTTCTTATTTTTTTTCATCAGAGTTTTCCTCAGAGACTTTTCCTCTGCAGTTGTCGTTTCCACTAAGGTACATTTACATTGTTCTTGCTGTGCAAAAAAGGGCCTCACAAAAGGCACAAATGACAATATCTCCAGTTCAGAGACTGAATACAGCAGCAAGTAGTCATAGGGAAGTGGCAGTATAAAATAAAAATCTGATTATTATTTGTCTATCTCTGATGTTGTGCAGCATATTGCCCTCAGAACCACAGTCTCACTGAGGAGCAAATTCATTTCAGCTTTCACCAGGTAGCTGTTAGTCCTACAAGTATCATTTACAGAAGTATTTCCATGAAATTAATAAGGAAATTAAGGGACTGTTCATCAGTTTCAGTAAATGATTAGTTACCCTCTGCTTTTATGTCAGCATGGACTCTAAATGTTGTAAGCTGTTTCTGTGTGGAACAAAGCTGGGTTACTGGGACTGGTAAGAGATGCTTCTTACTAGCAATTAAATCCTATTTTTTTAAGCATGGTAGTGTAGTGACATTGTTTTTTTTCTGTTGTTGCTATCATTATTTCGATATAATGTTAGTAGGAGCAGTAATAGTACTAACTATTCCTGACAGTGATGTTTTGTATTGTGGTATTGCCTAGGAGCTCTGATCATTGTCCAGGGCTCTGCCGAGCCAGATGCTACAAAAGCATGAAAGGAAAAAGACAATTCCTCTCCAATGGAAGCATTGTTCTCATATTGCAAAGAAAGGCTAACTCCCCAGGAATAGAGTTCCTTGCTGCGCACTGCATGCATACACAGTAATGTATCGATAGAGCCTGGCTGTGGTCAGAAGAAAGCAAAGAAAATCAGTTCCCTTTTCCATCATCTTCAAGGTGACAGAAGTTGTTTTTCTCCCACACCGAAACAAGGCCAAGCTCTTTCTAGCATTCTCATGAGCACAAATTGGATTTGAGAAAGAACTGCTGCTCTAAGGTGTGGGACACAGGTGCTACTCTAAGGTGTGAGATGATACACGAATGTTAGTTCCTCCTCTGATTCCAAGCAGCATTTGTCATCTCCTGTTCTGGGCAAAGGAGAGACTTAAAAATGGGTCTAATAAATCCTAGAACTTTGAGTCAGAGTCTGTCTCTCTGTGTTTACATCCAACAAAGCATTTGTACAAAAGTGTTAATACTACAACACTCATTTAAACACTTGGCCAAGAAGGTACAACACATTGAACACAATTTTGTTAACAAAGTTCATTCACCAAGAAGGTACAACACATTGAACACAATTCTGTTAACAAAGTTCATTCGTCTCTCATATGCCCATGCTAATCACTCCAGACTGCTGAATGTAGGCGAAGTTTTCTATATTCCTGCTGAGTGGAAGAAGAACCAGCACAATAAATACTGCAAACTGCTCTCTTAGATTAGGATTTCATAAGCAACAGTTGTCTGTGCAGCAGATTCTGAATCCGCCTTTTTGCATAGGTAATGTTGAACATACTGTGGTCACTGCTAGAATTCAGTTATAATTTTCACGGTGCATGAATTACCTGGAGCAGCTATTCGGGAAAACGTACATACTGCTGAGTCCATACACACAGAAAACTGTTTGAGCTCAAGTTACAATTTAATTTCTTTGTAGACTTTGATCAATGGTGAATCTTAGCTTTTATCCATCATGTCTGAAAACTATTATCTTACTTATTAGGAGTGATTTAGTGGGTTAATAAAACTGATATGGCAGCTGGCCCCGTGATAACAAGTTATTGCAAGTCCCTGAACAGCTTAAGCCTATCATTTTCTTATCAGCTATCATTTGTGTCATTGTATGCTAAAACCAGGACTACTAGTTGTGTAGGAACATATGTTACAACAAACCACTGAAATTAAAAGAGGAAAGCAGTTCAGCTTGTTTTTTAAAAGGTTTGTTACAAAAATTGAGAATGAGTTCCTTATGATGACTGGATTAATTTTATTAATTATACAATAGAAAAATAAGTAGTAAAATAAATATATACTGTACACACACATAGAAATATGCATATAAGGAGACAGAAGGAAGGTACTTGAAGTTGTAGGCTAAAGATGTTATCGGTGTGTCTGGGATGGGCATACTACTCTCAACAGGGAGTCAAAAATAAGCTATTCAGCTAATTACTTTGGCTTGTAAGAGAATAAAAATCTTCATATCTTATTACTCTGTGAAGTATGCCAGACAGAGCTTGAAAAGTAGAAGTTACAATTTTTTTCATTGCTTCTGTGTCATGACTGGAAAGCTGTATTTTTTAGTACTAAAAATTCAACTACACAAATCGCTGAAGAAAATCAGAATAACTGCTATGCCTTTAAGACATGTTAAATAGGTATTGAAATATCTATTCTCTACATAACAAAATGTCACAATGGTGAATTCTGGCATCTTGGGGCAGTCCAGAGCAGGAACAAGTATATCGCCTACTACTGGAAACCCGAGAATCCAAATCATACAATAGTTCCTGTTTCTAGCCCAAATATGTTAATATGAATTAAATGTTGAATAATCTAGATATTGAATCCTAACTTTGTAAAGAAGTAATGCTTTTCCTTGCCTCTGGCCCACTCCAACTTTAGCAGGAGGGAATTCCAAATTTCTGGTGAAAGTGTGAAGTTTTATTTTTAGAATTTAAAAAATGACATGGGATTGAAACTGGGAAATTTAGGGGGTTGGAATGAGATGTAGGCAACTGCTTGCTTATGTGGCCAATGACAAATGTGCAGATAACATTGTTAAAGAAGCAGTCACAGCTCTATTTTGTTTTTCATCCTGTTCAATGCACAACCTTTGCAATGTCAAGACTAAGTAAATGCTATTATTTCAAAGAATCCATACATGTATATTTTCAATACCTCTTGTGTCACATCTGAAATTACTTCATTTTAACGAAAGAAGAAAAAATGTTCATGCCTTTAGCATTTGTGTCAGAACTCTGTCAGATATTAGGAATTTCCAGATCCAGGTCTTTGGCCCAAGTCTATCGGTTTAATACTCCTAAAGCAAAAGTAGTGGTTGAAAACCTTCAGGACTTTAATTCACAACATAGGTGACACAGTACTGTATGTGAAACAGAGGACAACTGTCTAGCATTATGGCATTTAATGAAAGGTCCCATTGGCATCCTAAACCACCTTGAGGTGTCACTTTGCTTTGATCAGCCAACTCCAACTTTAATGGATAAAAAGGGAACTGCTATGAGCGGATGGTCCTATGTCTGAGCTTCTGAGTATTAACAGGTATTTAAAAACGGTCAGTTCACCACATCACCACCCCTCAGAAAAATACACTTACAGGGCAAGAAAACTTACCAGGAAAAGGCGAGAAACTTTTGGCCTTCCTGTGGGTCGCCAGGTACTACTGCGATCTAGTGGTGTTATGTAGACTCATCAGTTTCAGGCAAACAGTAAAAGCTATGATGTTTAACAGCAGCCACTTTCTGTCACATGTCTTGGCTGTAAAATCCTGAATGCACGCAACAGTCTGTCCAGAAACAGAATGACTATTTCAGCCGAGATTTTCAAAGCTACCTAGGCTAAGCAAATATATCATCCTAATGAACGTTTTCTTAAATATCATTTGTATCTAATGCCTTTAGTCAGCTTTGTAAATATAAAGCATTTGAGGGTTTTTTTCTTATCTGTGACTGTCCCATATAAGAACCAACAGTAAGATTGTGATTGTTTTTCAATGAGCATCACCAGGAACAGCAGAGATGAGCCGAAAACTTTTGTTTATGTGTTCTATGAACTATTTGCTGGGGGCTTTGTGTCTTAAGAGTGCATTTCTTCAAGCTTTTGAGAAGTTTCAGTGAAATTAGTGCAACGCATTGCAAAGTGTTACCTCTATGTTATGCTTGGTTTACGTGCAATGTACTTGAACTACAAGTGTTATTTTGAAGCAGTTCAGTTAAACCAGCTGCCATGGTGTTTTCAAGCTAACTTTAGTAAAAAAACAAATGATCCTGAGTATACTGTCCGTAACATTCTTAGACAAATTTGGTTTAACACAATCAGTTTTTAAACCTATTGAGTGGAATTTATAAGACAGGGCCTATCACCTTTGATAGATGAACTCAAGCAAACTTTGCTATGACTGGTAAAGAAAGAGCTGCCCCCAGCTTGCTCTCCTGCCCTTATCCTTGAAGGTCACTTCTTTTGTAGCAAAATCAGTGGAAAGTAATAAGTATCTACTGCACAGCCAGTTTTCTTAGCACCAATCCACCCTCTTGAGTGTCTTTGGTTAAGGTGCTGGGCTCAGCACTGCAGAGGCTGAGCAATAGGTACGTTTCCTTCTTCCAGCTCTGTTTGGGAGCAATAATTTCCAGGAGAGCAGCAAGGGAGACAAATGTGGATGAGAACTGCTTAAGCAGCTAAATAATTCAGCAGAGTCGGTCACCCTACAACCTGAGAGAACAATGCATGAATGACATGTTAGCATTTTTAGTTATAGGAGGCTGAACACTAATTTATAGGGTACACCGACGAGTTATTTTGAACTGAAAAGTGGGACTGTCTAAATATAACAGTGGTAAGCCTGATAAAATAAACCTGGTAGATCAAAGCCAGCAGCCTTTCAACAAACAAAGTAAAATGAAAGAGAATGGACATTAGGGAAAAGAGATGTAACATGTTTCTAGGAGATTTGCTGCTCCAGCTACGTTCTTGTAAGAGAGTGAGTGTTTTAAATTTAAAGAAGATCCCAGCCTTGAATTTTGGATCAAATCATGACAATACTGTTTTCTATGAGACCAGATTTTGTTCCATGTCAGTGAAAGGAATTGGTAGACACTGTTAAGAAAAGTTTTGAGAAAGCATTGAAAATCAATTTGACAGTTTGCTTTACTTGACACGTCGCTCATAAACACTCCTCTTTTTTTTCCACAGGTATCACTATTATGGAATTGGCATTAAAGAAAGTAGTGCATATTACCACTCTGTGTATTCTGGAAAAGGCTTAACCAGGTACAGTAACATAACTTCTGAGCTTTAGTCAGGTCTAACTTTCACCTTGTCTTAGGAAGGTATTTGTAGGACAGTAATTGTTGTTGATGCCAGAACTAGTATTGCTGCATATCTCAATGTCTGGCATTCCCAGATTTAGGTAGCAGTTTTCTCCCTGAAGACATGGATTTTGTTTTAACAGGTTGATCTAGATCTTTTGCTAGTATCATCCAGTATGGCCCCACCTCAGTCAGTGTAGAGCTGCATCGACTTATACCAGCAGAGGCTTTGTTCAAGGTAGTGTAAGGCAGCAAAACACCATTTCCAGAACGCTTGTCTCATTTTGTTTGCTTGTGTGTCACCCTCTGAGTTCTTTCCCCAGGACAGCTTTCCATTATGAAACGTCTGGAGAATGGTGTGAAGCTGGCACCTGTGGGCAGGAGGGAGGGGTCAGTGTAGATTAATATTTACAGGTCCTTTGACTGGCTAATATCAGTTTAAACCTAACCCAGGAAGCTCTAATTATATTTATTTAAGGGACAGCTAGCAGGATCAATACATTACGATAGCTGCCTGTTGGTTTGCCAAAGATTAATAGTTCGTAAAACAAATGTCTCTGTTCACATATGGCTTGAATGACGGCTTTCATTGTCTACGGCAGTATACCTGTGTAAGTGGGGACTCTGAGAAAGGAAAGGAATAAATGAGTTTAAAATCACACATAGAAAAATCAGCTGCTGGCAGATTTAGGTTATATCCAAAGAGACTTTTCCCAAACAATAGGACAAATGTGAAAATCGAGGGTAACGTTGCCAATGATGCTTAAAAGGAGGGATCTCTCCACTGCAGGACTTAAGGTATAATAGACTGGAATATGCTATTTCCTTGTCCAGTATCTATCCAGAGCTGCGGAGGTGTTGCTGGTACACCGTGAGAAGAGGTTCTTTCATAATACAGAATTATCTTGAACAAATTGCTCATTTAATTGACGAAAAGACAGTTATTTTCATTTAAGGGTATATAATCACTCTTAGTCCTCAGCTTTATGTCAGCCAGTGCCCTTTTCATGTAAAGCTCTTGTCCTTGCACAATCTAGCAGCAATGAATGCAAAGAAAGTGGAGGTTCTGCAAAATTCCCCACAGCTGGAATTCCAGTGGTATACGCTCGCATAAAAATGGCATAGATACTCTCTAAGATTTTCAGGAGTACTCACTAGATTCACTAGTTAGGAACCTTTTCTTTGTGTTAGGACTTGTGCTGCCATGTATAAGATGTTGAATTTTCAGGGTCCAGCAGTCAAATTGCCTCCCTAGCTGATTTGGAACAGAAGCTCAAATGCTCATTTTGCACAGTCTGGGTCATCACTGTGGTTGGATTTGTCTGTGTGAAGAGAATGACGCAGTAGCCTGGGGTTAAGAACAAGCTTCTGGGTAAGGAAAGTGTCAGGCAGTGCAGGGATTCAAAATTGAGAGTGAATCTCCCAGTTGCTGGCTGCTGCATATAATGATCCATCATAAAATCTGTCTTTTGTCTGATGTCTGTTCTGGTAGGTGAGCTATAAAAATGGTTCCTGGATCAAGCTTGGGGCAGAAATAGGCAGGGAAAATATATGGGTTGATAATGGTACCAGAGCACACCATGACCATGCACAAATGTAGGCATATGGAGGCCTTTACCACAAGGCTTGCATGTTAGATGGCAGCTTGTCAAAAGATTAGAAGGAGCAATGGGCCTCAGTTTAGTTGCCTAAATATAGGCCTCTACTACCATTTCAAATTTAATTGGCATTCATGTATTAATATTTAGGTAATTGAGCTGAGTACAATAGTCCTTAAATGCAGGGTTGCAGATGCCTGAATCCTTAAATTCCACTGTAAATTTGACCTCCCGGTTCCTTTAAATATCAAGCCTTGCACTGTGAAAGGAACATACCTAAGACCAAAAATCATTACTATCCACAGCACTGTGTGAAGGGTAGCTTTAGGTAGCAATTAAGACTCTGGAGGAGCAATGCTAGCAGATGCTGCCTCGTGTTTTTGCTGTACATTCTGTGTACATTTTGCTGCACATGTGGAAATCCACAGTCCATAACAAATACATCCAGCTATGAAGCTAATTGGCTCCATGTTGTAATCAACGGAGTGATACCTTCTTTCACACTCATTTATTAACAACCAAGGGAACTCGGTAGGTAACATATGCTGGATAATCATGTGATGGGAACTGTCAGGTGCCTGTGCCTGGCCTGGGCAGGAGGAATTGGGCAACGAGGCTGGTGAGGGGTCTGGAGAACAAGTCTTCTGAGGAGCGGCTGAGGGAACTGGGACTGTTTAGCCTGGAGAAAAGGAGGCTGAGGGGAGACCTCATCGCTCTCTACAACTACCTGAAAGGAGGTTGTAGCGAGGTGGGTGTTGGTCTTTTCTCTGAAGTAACAAGCGATAGGACGAGAGGAAATGGCCTCAAGTTGCGGCAGGGGAGGTTTAGACTGGATGTAAGGAAAAATGTCTTTACTGAAAGAGTGGTTAAACATTGGCACAGGCTGCCCAGGGAAGTGGTGGAGTCCCCATCCCTGGAGGTATTTAAAAGACGTGTAGATGAGGCACTTAGGGACATGGTTTAGTGGGCATGGTGGTGGTGGGTTGACGGTTGGACTCGATGATCTTAGAGGTCTTTTCCAACCTCAATGATTCTATGATTCTATGATTCTATGAATTCCACAACCGCTCAGCCTCTGGTTTCTATCCTGCCGGCAGAGCATCTCAACAGCATGAAATCACAATATTGCCGCTAATAATTATAAGACCTCATGTTGCCCACAGTATCTTATCAGTTGGCAGCTAGCAGAACAGGGAATAACAATAATCAAACAACATTTATCATTATACTGATCCATTAGAATCTCTATCATTACACATTCTCTAGTTTAGTAGTTATAATTTAAAATGTGTGCTTTCTAATTTCTGCACTGAAGAGTTGCCTGATAGTCCAATGACTTCATTGGCAATCTCCGCGTTGGACTCTTAATAGGACATTCTGCACTATACTGCAACATGTTTTTGACAGTTAATGAATCTTTGATCTCAGAAATGCATTTCACCTGCATCAAAATAATACTGTGGTGAAAAAGAATGGAAAATTGCTATGATTTCTTCATTTTCCTGAGAATTGCAAATTCTAGATATATTTTTTCTACTCTGAATTTACTCAGTGGTATCAAAAATTTTATGTATTTCCTGGTAAAGACCTTATGGACTTGCACCTATGCTGCCCTTTTGATATTTGTGAAGTTGCAAAGACCCAAAGAAAAAACTGAAACTGGGTTTTATACTTTGCTGTTTGGTCAATGATCTGAATCTTCATGTTTTAGAAGACATCAGTAGGTTTCCCAATATACTCAGGCACTTGCAAACCAATGGAAGAAGTTAAGAAAAAAGCATGATTTTGATTATAATTATATTTGGAGAAATGTGATCATTTTTCTAATGGATCTATTTTATATATCTGTATCATTTTATATATATATACACAAACTCTAAAAATGTTTTGCTTGTGAAAAAATAATCAAACGTGTTTATTTTCAAAGGTTCTCTGGAAGCAAGTTAAAGAATGAGGTAAGTGCTGTAGTCTGTTTCCTTTCACTTCTGTTATAATCCAAATATTATGTGACCTGTGGTTTTCTTCACATTAATTTCTTTGAGAATTACAGCAATATTTTTCATTAAAGATTAGACTGTATAACCTTTTTTTCATGAAGCTGAGTATTTGCTCCTCTAAATATTCAAAGGAAAATAAGATTGGAAGGCACCTTCTGGGGTTCCTGTTCCAGTCCAGTTCCCCATAACCACAGAGGTTCATAATAGACCCTCTTAAGCAAAGGGTCAAGCTCTAGCTTATTTTTTTGCATCCATTACTTTTGCGGGAGGGCTTTTTCAGAACCTCATTTGTCTGATTGGAAGCCAGAAGATGTTTTTTGGAATAAACTGGTTTTTATACCTCCTGGTCAGGGTTGCCTTTCTCTATTTCTTGCTCTTCGTGACATTTTCCTGCGATACGTCTTTTCGCTGCTTTTGCTTGCTAGATGGAACAAGCAGCAGCTTTTGGTTACTTCTGGTCAGCCTTAC
The DNA here is from genome assembly GCF_000699145.1 of Aptenodytes forsteri. NCBI lineage: Eukaryota > Metazoa > Chordata > Aves > Sphenisciformes > Spheniscidae > Aptenodytes > Aptenodytes forsteri. The sequence continues at coordinate 4,563,203 of NW_008796222.1, read as the reverse complement.
AGCCTTTCACTGTACTTGTTCCGATTTGAATATCTTTATAGAAAAAAAATCAGGCTTAAAGTCTTGTAAATGGCATGTCTCTCATTTCTATTGGAAATATCCCTTCTGATGAACCCTAGAACTGCGTTTGGTTTTTGTTTGTTGGCTTTTTTTCCCCCACAGGTAGCCTACATTTTCACTGTTGTATACTATGGTATAGTCACTGTCATTCTGGTTATATTTATACTAGAAAATTATGGATTATTGTACATTAAGGTTAAGGATCGCTCCCAGGATTGTTCTTTGACACTGAGTTCAACTGGCATGGAATAGCCTGCATCCATATTATTAAACTCCTGAACCCACAAAACAACATAGGCACATCTCAGCCACATTGCCATGGAGAAAAGTCCCTAGCATGCAGTAACTGTTGAAGCATGACATGAAATTGTTCGGGAGACTGCTAACTGACATGGGCCAAAAGAATGCCAGGGGCCATTCTGAATCATACTGTTCCAGTATTACCTGGGAATGTTTTCTGACACCGTTTAATTTACCAGACTAAATATACCCTCTGTGATCAACTGATACACAGCAAGTCTTTCTCCTTTTTCGTTTCCAGATAAACAACTCCTAGCTGATAGCAGAAATTCTTATTGGTCCCTGAGAGAGTAGCTTTGCTCTATTGATTTTCATCCCCTTTATTGCCATTATCTCAAAGCCATCCAGATATTTCTACATGACCTCTTGGTCTTCCTCTTTACTGATGATTTCATTAGCTCATGTCAGCCAATTTAATCTATGAAATGTTCAATGAGATCAGCCCCAGGTCTGATCTTTGTGAATCTTCACTTCAATCCCTTTTCAAGCCAGTAGTTTCCCTGTCAACACAACTTGTTAGCACTTCAGCTGGAGTCCGTTTCTTAAACATTTTACATTCTTGTACTAATCCCCATTCTCACCAGCATAACTAATCATTTCCCATGGTGACACCACGTCAAGTATTTTAGTGAGGTTCAGGTAGATTAGATCTGCTGCATTTTCCCTGTTCAGATAACCAGCTATCTTATCAAAGAAAGATAGTGCTATGCCATGGGATATCCCCAGCGTATTCAAGGATTCATGAGCACTACTACAGCATTCATTCTTTAAAAGTTTTGGGATGGAAAATTTCTGGTTCCCTTGGCATAAATGAATGCACATTTACTTCCATCTCTGAGGTGGCATTCCCAGTCTGCTTGGAAATTGACAGTCCCATAAACCTGTCTTGTTTCTGCCTCAAAGTTCAATACCTTTGTCCTCCCAGAAAAAGAACCACAGAGAAGTCAGTGGAAATAAGTGAGAAAGGGCACATCAGTATGAGTTTTTGATTGGCTAGCTCTGTGTTGTCTGAAATTATTCAGGCAGGTTTTAAAAGTAAAAAGCTGCTTTCATGGTCAAAACTGAATTTTAACCATCTCAGTGTACTGAAAATTTGGCATCATACTTTCCATTAAAATGAACAGGTGATATATCCTTATTCATTTGCTTGAAAATACATGCAATTAGGTATTCCAGAAAGATTTACAATGATTGCATAAGGTGTAATTCTCAGTAGAAACATAAAGACATTGAAAAGATGTTAAAGCACTGATTGTCTAAATATACTGAGTAAATGGCATTTGAATGAACACTTATTGAGTGTCAGGGACACTGTTTACTTCTGGTATGTTTTATCACATTTTCTAGTATTCTCTCTGTAGGGGGAGATATCAGCAAATTCTTTTATCTAAACCAGTTAGTGCACCATTAGAGTCTGCATGGTTAATTAGGCAGGTAATATTACTGTCATTATCTTAATGTTAAATGGCCATTAGAAACAGATGGCATTAAATTGAAAGGGCAAGTGGCAGTGGGTTAAAATAGTAAGCCTAGAACTGAGGCACAGTCATATAAGTCCATTAGCAAGGTAAAAAACATTACAGATTATCTTCTCTAACCCCCCCCCCCGCCATCACTGCCTTCTTTTAAATGAACTAATCGCTTTTAATCAGAGCTTTTAATATATTTCTTGGGTAATTGCATAATAAAATAATTGAGATTACTCCTGTTATTAAAAAAAAACAAACCTCCTGATACTGATAGGCAATTATAAAACTGCAAAATATTGACATGAAGAAGTACTAATGTTTCTAAATTTCTACAATTTCTTTGACTTAAAGCTTTATGTGTATTTGAATAGTAGATAGCACAGGCAAAGTGTGTTTATATAATGTATGCTTTCTTTCCTTGCTGTCTGTTTTGGCAGACATCTCACCCTATAAAAATAGGGATATATATATGGTGAATACGTCAGTTACAGCTATAGTTTTCTGAATTCAGTATTTGACAGAATTTCACTTGAAACTGGCCTCCAATTCATGAGTCAACATCTATAGGAAAATACTCCCTTTTGCACACTTTTACACTATATGTTACAATATATACCTACTATTCCCACTTCAGTGAAATCTGTGTGCAAAGGGAAAGGAAAAGGGAAAGCCTAGGAAAAGCCTAGGAAAAGGCCACTTCAAGTACCAATCAAATGCCTCATGCATGGTCATAAATACCATCCATTAGTACAAAGGGAATCTGCACAGAAGTAGTGGATTTACCACAGGAATATGCAGAAGGCCTGCTCACGGCTCCGTACACTGCCTTGACATAAGGACTGGGTGGGCTAAAATGGAACAAAGGGTTTCAGCCAAATAGTCTTCTCTAGCTTTGAACGCAATCCTATGAGAATAAGTACAATGCAGTCAGTAAGGACAGAGTCATAATCCAGATTTTATTGCTTCTCTTGAGGATGAGGGTTTCATCTTAATTATATCATTTGAGAGCTTAATAAGCGTAATGTGGTGTGCATTATAAATATAAGCATAGTAACACTATATCACTACAGAATGTTACTGCTTAGCTTTACTGAGAAGTAGACTAAATCAGATTTTGTGAGAGTATTAGGTTAAGAGTCTAAACAAGGGTAGATTTACCATATATTGCTTCACGGTCAGTATCCACACATACAAGGATGCTTCTTGTTTCATCCTTCAATCCCATTGCTCCAAAGGCTAGCATCTAATAATTATTCAAGATCTTTTCTCAGTCTGTAACTAGTACAAGATGTGTCTACGATATTTCAGATGTCACAAGCTAAAGAGGCTTAAGAGGTGAACTCTGAGAACTAAAAGAAACTCTCAGATCAGCAGAATTCAGCATAATTCAGGAGGAATTTATTTTGTCTCCAGATCAGCATTGACCGTGTCTCAAGAAAGTAACTGGAGAACACTAAACGGCTGGGAATATCATTCTTATTGAGATATGAAACTGGGGCTTCATGTCAAGTCTGTCACAATCAGAGAGAGCTATATAATAAATACGTAGTTCAGAAGTGTCCATAGACCCTACATACCATCACATCCATAATACCATAAAATGTTATCAAACTTTATGATAAACTAAAATAGCGGTTACCATAGTAAAACAGCAGAAATCGCTATTGCCGTGCTATCAGAGCAGGAAGAGAGCAGGGAAGAAAAATAATATCTCCAGTACCCTAGATCTTTGCACTAGAAAGATATACACAAAATAAAACTTAGCGTCTCCCTGAGGATATCACAGTCCGTACTGTAGAAGAGAGCAGTATTCTACTTCAGTTTTTAAACATAGATTAAATCCAAAGCTTGTAGAATTCCATGAAGTAATGTGGCTCAAAGGCTGCATCACTCTGAAAACTGTATTTGGTGGAGTTTAGATCTAGGCACATACTTAATTGCCTTCCTGGGCTGGAATCCAGATCTGGATAAGCATCAGTATTTTGGAAGGATTATCTGAATGTAAATATTCTGGAACGTTGAGAGACTCATGAGATAATATGCAAGTTTAGCATGAATTGTTGGTTTCAGTTGAATCTATATTAGCTATTTCAGTGTTCCTGTTTTTTCCCTTCCATTTCAGGGCGGTTTCACTCGTAAATATTCTCTGAGTTCCAAAACTGGAACGCTCCTCCCAGAGTTTCCAAGTGCTCAACACCTTTTGCTTCAAGGGTGCATTTCTAAAGACAAGGTAAAATGTGAGCTACTTCTTTTCCAGCTTGCAGATCAAAAATTGCCACAGAATGTTTCTTCATATCTTAGCCTTTGAGGTATTGACATGAAAGAGCCAGAAATGTCCATAATCAAACAGAGGTGACTGATTTATAGAGGGGGCAAACCTTTACTAACACCGATTAACTGGCTTTCCACTGGAAAGGTGGTTGAATTATTTACCTATTAACTGACCTAGTATTTTACAAACTGATGGTATGTAAGACGGGGAGAGCAAAACAAACAAATAACTGAGTCGTGTTCATTCCAAATGCCTTTGGATTTAAGGTAAATTTTGTTCTGATTAGATCAGAACAAATAATTCACAACAAATAATTAGATGAACTTTACTCTCATTCATTAATGGTTTGAAAAGAGACTGTGAAAATCTGAGCATATTTTTTTTTAAATTAGTAAAATCATATTCCTCAAATCAATACTCAGTATTGCTTATCCTAAGGGTAACTGTTCAGTTAGAAGTATTGCTGGCATATGTTTTATGTCTTTGACTCCTTGCCTGTATGTTATGTCTCTGTTGTTTCTGGTCACATTACAGGCTGCTACATCCCTGAACTGTGCTAGAAACCTTTTGGTACACATTGTGAGCTCTCCAGTTTAGGCTCCAGTACAGCTCATGATGGTGGCTGTCTTGAGATATGTTGCTTTAAAGCTTTTTGTTTTATGATCCCTTCCTCTTAAGTTTGTTCTGTGAAAGTAGTGAAGCCTAGGATTCCTGTTGTGAGGAGCTAATTAAAAGAAGCCGTCTGTAGTACAGAGATCTTAGCTGGAAATCTTACAGTTCCTAAAGAAAGCCCAAGAACTGGTGTACTCAGCAGCGTGCATCACCTGCTGCTATAGTCTCCGTCAGTGAATTGGCACCGCTCATATATACAGCATTCTCATAACAATTAAATCCGAAGAGCATTTGGAGTTCCTTGCAGACCCGACACAGCAGTGTAAGCAAAACTGAGTTTTACCACTCCAACAATGAAGAAAAAGATGCAACTCATTTTCTCTTCATTTTTGGGTCAGGAGCATGTAATTGCTCTGATGTTGGGACCAGATGATGGGAAGGCCCAGCAGGGCTTTGTGGGTGACTCTGTCTGGGGACAGACTCATGGAGTTATGAGGAGACTGTGGGAAGAGACATGAATTTCTGTGTGTCTCCCTCTCTCTCTTTCCTTGCTGCTCTTTCCTCATTCTTTGTTCTCTTATTTCCTGTTTTCTTTCCTTACTGTCTTTCTCCTTCTTCAGCTTATCTGACGAAGGGTTATTGAACCTAAGATATTTAGGTGCTCTGTTGAAGAGAGCCCGTACATGAAGTTTGACTCCTGCATTAAACTCCTAAGAAATTGCATGCAACTGAAGTCTCTGGAGAGTCCATAAATGTAGCAGTCTGTACTAAAATAGATTGATAATTTCTGCATTTTATGTTTCTGAAGAACTTACCCAAACTTTAAACTTCCATCAACCCCTTCCAAAAAAATTCTTTAAAGTGTTCTTGAATCTCACCCTTTGCCATTGTTTTTCAAAGATATGTAGTTACAGAAGCAGCTCTGAAAGTCAGCACGGTCTGTTTTGAAAGAAATCTGTATGCTAAACCTATTGAAATAAGGTGGTACTAGGTTCATTCGAAACTTGATATTGGTTTGCCGGAGAAGTTCACAAGCTGTAACAAACTTTCTGTGATTCTGGACCCTAAGAATGGTTTTGCTAGCATTTTTCTTTCCTTAAGATACTTTACAAAATTCTTGTTCTATAATTTGCTACAAATTTAAAAATTTACTACCATTTTTTACAAAGTATTGTAATACCTCTGCACAGTTATTAAAATAAGGGAACACACCACTCAGATAAATTAGCCTGGTGAGATGAAAGGAAGTTTTGCTTTTTAAAGTTCAGTTCTTGTAAGGCAGTGATTAAACTTTGACCAAATGACTGGCAGCTATTTTCTCATTTGTCCAACTTGATGATGTTTCAGAACACTCATAGACGCCTATAGTAGCCTAATGATTAACTTGCACTACTCTTTGGGATTAATCTTAGCTTCAGAAAGGTGAATTTACTTTACCATCTGACTGACTAATCTAGCTATTGCCTGACTTTGATATCCACATTTTCACAGTGTATACAGATTCAGACGCTACATTTCTGACAACAGCATTGAGACTTAAAGATGTCGATAAAAACTAGAGATGAGTGACCTCCTCATCACTTCTGGATTGTACAGACTGCCTATTTGTAAATATGCATTGTAATGCAGTTTATATTCTATATTTAAATACTAGCTACAGAAAGCAGAAGCCTAGATCACTATAGCAGTAAAGGAGAGAGCTAAGAAACTCTGTTTAATCTTTCTTTCTTCCAAAATAGGTAGATACTCTTATCATGATGTACAAAACACACTGTCAGTGTGTCCTTGACAATGCAATTAATGGGAACTTTGAAGAGGTAAGGTTGTTTGAACACACATTCTTGGTATATATGCACAGGGAGCCAAGAAAGCATTATTTATGTCCATGAATCTGGTTCCTACTCCTTTAGATTCAGCATTTCTTACTACATTTTTGGAAAGGAATGCCTGACCATCTTCTTCCCCTGCTTGAAAATCCCATCATCGTTGACATCTTCTGTGTTTGTGACTCAATACTGTATAAGGTAAGTTAAGCATCTAGCTACATGGATAATCTCAACCACGTTACAGCTTTTGCTTGTGTAAAAACAGCGTTGAAGTTAGAATAACAGGATGCCATGACTGCTTTCTGCCTCTTACCTGTGTAAATCAGCAAAGATTCCACTGAAATCAAGAACGTAAAACTGGCACATGTAAGAGCTGAACGCCAGTCTTAGCTCTACTGCACACTTGATGTGTGACTACAGGCAGCGCACTAATGGTGAAATCCTGACCTACTTGTTTGAATGTAGCTAAAAGAAATGCATGTGTGCTTCACTGACAAGGCTGACTAAGTTAAGCCTGGATGAAAACTGAAGCCTTGTTTTTACTTAAAAGATTATTGCAAAGAGAGTCTGTGGCAGATCAGCGAGGTGATTCCACATGCGAATCTGCTACTCACAGGTTATGTCAGGCCATGGTTTCATGTTACAGAGCTGGAACAATACTGGGTTAAGGTGTTCCTGCCTCTCCTGCCTGCTACACTTCATTTCTGTTCCTATGCTGCTAGATGTACCAGCAAAACTGCTGCACTCTGAACTGGTTTGGGTTTAAAAAAAAAAATCCAAGGAACATTTGTTTTGCAGAGTTTTTGTGCCATATGAGTTCTTTGATCTAGTTCACAGCATGATCACACAAATAGTTGAAATTAAGTAAAAGTAAGGAGTATTGCAAGGTCAGGATTAAGCAATAGAGCACTGGGGTAAAAATAAAGAAAGTAATGCCACCAAAATTTCCTGAGTTTTTAATTTGGAAAATCAGATTGGATCATTAATTAATAGCTGCAAAGTACTTTAAGTTCCTCTGATTGGACATGCCATATAAATAGAAAAGGATTGTCATCCTCTCTCTAACACATTTCACAACCCCATATGAATGGGAAGAAATAACTATTGGCATAACAATAGACACCAGGCAGTCAAAGCAAGAGACTTGGGGCTGTTTAGCACTGAGTGCCTTATTGTAATCTATTTGTCATTCTTTACTGTACAAAAATATGGGGGAAAAATCCAGAAAAGATGAAAATACATATTTCTTAGAAGCATATCAAGCTGTAAAGTAAGAAGAGATATTTTAGTTAGCAGAGTGAAGTAAAGGTGATTAGCATCAGAGATCATAATTACTACCCTGGAGATGAGCCATTAAGCCTCATTTTCTTGCAGAGGTTATATTGTACTCTGAGTTTATGAGTTTTTTCCTGCTCAAAACATATTGTCCCAATAGATCCAATACTAACTTTATTGGTAATAAATATTTAATGTGACAGAAGAAGAAATACTACAGGAGCACTAAATTATAAATTGAATAAGACAGAATTTCTCAAAAGTTTATGAATTTACTATCATGCTTCTTCTTTGTCTCTCACTATTTCTCACTTACAATCACGTTAGATACTCTTGACAGCACAGCTGCTAGAAAGAAGGAGGCATTTTATTGTGTTATTATCAAACCATTTACATTAGCAGTGGAAACAGATTTTTGGGATATAGGCTAACAACTTTGCTCTCTGCAATAACATTCCCCAGAAGGCATGCCGGATGGCACAGTTTTTTACCAAAACAGTTCCACACCACACTTAGCTATAGGGGATTTCTCCTGAACTCTGAACACCTTCAGTGCCACATGCAGTATGGCAGAAAGAAGAGTCACATGGCTAATAGCACTTGAGGACTTGGGAGATGCTTGAGTATCTGCTTTACTGAGACTCACAGTGATGCTAGAAAAGACAAAATGTTTATGCATCTCACTTCTACTGATTTCCCTACTGTAAGACATGAGTGATAGCACTTCCTTGTTTTACTGGCATGCTGGCATACGTTAAGAATGGGAGCTATCTAGGTATATAAATATCTCACATGTTCCTATCTAATAGTGATGGGAGAAATCTAATCATAGAATCATAGAATAGTTTGCGTTGGAAGGGACCTCTAAAGGTCATCTAGTCCAACCCCCCTGCCGTGGGCAGGGACATCTTCAACTAGATCAGGTTGCTCAGAGCCCCGTCCAACCCCACCTTGAATGTTTCCAGGGATGGGGCATCCATCACCTCTCTGGGCAACCTGGGTATATAAATATCAGGACAATAGGTCGAATGGCTTTATTCTGTATAAATTTCCTGTCCTTGTCACTTTGCAATCTAAGTAGACAAGACAGACATGAATGAATAAATGGCCAGTGGAAGCTTGATACCATTTTCTGTTACTTTTTTGAAGGTCCTTACAGATGTACTCATCCCTGCAACAATGCAAGAAATGCCAGAAAGGTAGGTATTTCACAATAATAATGCTACATTCTGTTTGTTAGGCATATTCCAGGTAAATAGCAGAAATTCTATATCCTAGAGAAATTTTGTCACAATATTTATGCTCATTTTTAGAACAGCAGAGTATGTATGGCAAAATACTGTCAGCTCTGAGGACAGCTATAGAACAGCCTTAAAATATTACACAGTATTTTAATGTCCCATTTTACTGGCTTGTTGGATATTTTGAAATAGGTTTCTTCTACACTAAAGCCCTAGAAGGACAAAAAAGAAACAAATGTACTCGTGTTGTTGAAGGAAAAATAATTGTTACCTTTTTTTCAGAATACTTTTCAGGTTTGTATCCTATGCATCACCATAATACCTAAGCATTTTCTCAACAAGACATTAACAAGAGGATTATTATAAGTTACCTTTGAACCTTCTCATCTTTCCTTTCCCTTGAAGGGCATCTTGTTTGGGGTTTTATGTCTGACTAAGGCCTTTAGCTTCAGATATCTCTAACGGTTCTTGGATTTCTTACGGTATATTCTTAAACCTAGTGTTTTTCAACCTAGTTCAGTCGACAGATGGCTTACAGTTTTTCTCAGAGGAGGTACAGATCAATATGTAGTCAATTTTAGCCTCTTGATGATTGGTCATTTCCTGTTTCCTTTTGGTGACACCTGAGGAGTAATTCACAGATATGTCCAGGAGTCTGTTAATCATAGATTGAAACCCAATTATTTAAACTAATGCAAGACAATCTTTATTGATGTTTCTCTAAAACACATTTTTTTCCTATAGTTTACTGGCAGATATAAGAAATTTTGCAAAAAACTGGGAACAGTGGGTTGTTTCCTCTTTGGAAAATCTACCAGAAAACCTGACAGATAAGAAACTGCCTATTGCACGAAGATTTGTTTCCTCGCTGAAACGACAGACGTCATTCCTACACCTAGCACAGGTAAACAGAATAAGACTATACATCCAAACAATTGTCAATTACATTCAGTGCACCTTGCTGCCTATGCGTTATAATGCATTATTTTTTCAAGGTTCAACTTCAGCCATAGAAGACTTGCATCTTGTAGTTTTAACCATGCAAGAAGGAAGTGGCCATAAATAGATCTGACCAAAACTTCAAACTTTTGTAGTAGAAAAGAGAGAAAAGACCATGGTTATAATGAACTACTATCATGGGAACTTTTGGCAATCAAATGATGAAGTGGAATATTTGGTTTAGTTCCAAACTGGAAAATATCAGATGATCCTTCTTGCCTAGCAAAGGTTCTCTGTCTTGTCCATGGTGTCCTTTAGTGAGCTTATTTCTTTTTGAGTTTTGACTGAAAGGAGAATATGGGAGTGACAGGTAGCTGAGGGCTCCAAGGCTGTGTTGGCAGAATACGGGTATCTGCAATTAGTAGGCATCTCCATGTGATGGTTTGGTAGATTATACAAAAGGATACAATGCCTTTCAGGGAACTAAAGTGCTAACAGCTTGGGCTTTGAGGTGGTAGTCCTCATGAATAACTGTAGATGCACCATATGTTCATCTTGACTTAGTTTTCTCTTTCATAAATATTAAGACAGAAGTAGCACATGGGTGACATCGTGAAGATGATCTGATAGGAAGGCACATTAGAAGAGCATTAGAAGCCTAATGGAAGGGAAACATTGTCTCATCTGATCTGCGAAAAACCCAGCCATGATAAGAAAATTAAACAGAATATGATTCTTCTCTGAGGAGTGATTCAGGTGATCCCCAAGTGTGGGTCTGTGCTGGTTTTGGCTGGGATAGAGTTAATTTTCTTCATAGTAGCTAGTATGGGGCTGTGTTTTGGATTTGTGCTGGAAACAGTGTTGATAACACAGGGATGTTTTGGTTACTGCTGAGCAGTGCTTACGCAGAGTCAAGGCCTTTTCTGCTTCTCACACCACCCCACCAGTGAGTAGGTTGGAGGTGCACAAGAAGTTGGGAGGGGACACAGCTGGGACAGCTGACCCCAACTGACCAAAGGGATATTCCACACCATATGACGTCATGCTCAGCAATAAAACTAGGGGGGAGGTTGGTGGGGGGGCTGCTGCTCAGGGACTGGCTGGGCATCGGTCAGTTAGTGGTGAGCAATTGTTTTCATTTGCATCACTTGTCTTTCTTGGGTTGTATTTTTCTCTCTGTTATTTTTTCCCCTTTTCCTTACAACAACAACAACAACAAGAACAACAACAACAAGAATAGAAATAATAATTTTTATTATTATTATTTCTTTTTAAAAAGTTATTAAACTTTTTATCTCAACCCAGGAGTTTTCTTACTTTTACACTTCTGATTCTCTCCCCCATCCCGCCGGGGGTGGGGAGTGAGTGAGTGGCTGTGTGGCTGCTTAGTTGCTGGCTGGGGTTAAACCACGACAGGGTCTCAGCATTTTACCTTGCCTTCTCTTACAGATTGCTCGGCCAGCCCTTTTTGATCAGCATGTGGTGAATTCCATGGTGTCGGATATTGAAAAAGTTGATTTGAATAGTATTGGCTCTCAGGCACTCCTTGCAGTCTCAGGGAGCACAGACTCTGATGGGGAGGTCTACAGTGAATGTAAGTCCATGGTGATATATTTTTATCATTAAAAGTAATTCACTCTTTCATTCCATGCCACACTAGTCTACTTGGAGATGGACTGAGAAAAGGCACACGTAGACACTGCATTCTCTAATCTAGCTCAATGTTAACTTCAGTAGCTTAAGAAAACCAATTGGTTGCCCTAGCATGTCCTACAAGAACAGAAGCTTGTGCTGGGAAGTCATCCCAGCTAGATGACTTTAAATGGCTGCTGAAAAAATCATTTACATGTCAGTTGCTAAGTGTAATAAAATCTTTTTTGAAGTTTTGTCCTAATCATATGGAGATATTAGCACAGATCAATTCTTGAAAGGTGTCTCAAAAATTCCATATCATTATGGCTTAATTTAATGGATATTTGAGCTAGTTTACTTTTTTTTTTGTACGAATAGATTTTTTTTTTGCTGAAAGTTGATCTTTAATTTTCCATAAAGCGTAACAGCTATTTTCATACACAGAATAGAGTGGAGTAAAGTACAGATTCTGAGGCCGTTAATTTTCATATACATACCTGTTGTTGAAAAAAGTTACAGTAATTTTCTCTATTAAAAATATAACTTTTGTCATAGGAATCATGTTGATCAGAGTTTGGAGAGCTGAAAGGAGAGCAATAGCAATGTGTTGTCCTAAATACTGTAGATTTTTTTTTTGCTGAAAGTTGATCTTTAATTTTCCATAAAGCGTAACAGCTATTTTCATACACAGAATAGAGTGGAGTAAAGTACAGATTCTGAGGCCGTTAATTTTCATATACATACCTGTTGTTGAAAAAAGTTACAGTAATTTTCTCTATTAAAAATATAACTTTTGTCATAGGAATCATGTTGATCAGAGTTTGGAGAGCTGAAAGGAGAGCAATAGCAATGTGTTGTCTTCTAAATACTGTTACAATGATCATGAAAGTTTGTTCTCTTTAATGGTTCACAATCCTATTTACATTTTCATTTGAATTGCCCATTTCCTACTTTTTGTGTAATTGTTTTCTATTTTGTTCTTTGTCTTCTTTCACACTGGTTAAAAAAAGAAAAGGAGAAGAGAAATAACTGGTCAATCAGGCACTTTTTCAAAAATGGGAATTGGGGAAGTCAGCTTTCAATTATATTGTGAGAAACTTGTAAAATACAAGGGAAACCTAAGACAGTATACAAGTCTGCCACGTTACAGATAAAGCTTTACTACTAAACTTAGTAATAGAAAGGTTTTCAAGGCTGAATCTTGAAATGAATGGAAAATACCAGAATTTTTTTTGCTTTTATTTTCTTGTAAATCTTCATTGTCTTACAACTTGTATCATTGTAATGCCTAAGTAATTAAAATATATGTGTGTGATGGATGTGTGTCTGCTTGCTTTGCTGGGGAATTGCTCATTTCTTCACTGCTCTAATTCTTTGCTTTTCCTTTCCATGCTACAATACTGTCATATGGCTGGTGAGTGGCTTTTTCTCATGTTCAGAATAGCGTGCAATGATATGTTCTCCTTTTTACATGGTAGATGACTCTATTACAGTGTTCCAAGAACTGAAGGACCTTCTAAAGAAGAATGCCACTGTGGAATCATTTATTGAATGGTTGGATACTGTGGTTGAGCAAAGGGTTATCAAGGTACCTTTCAAATGTTCTGCCTGACTCAAGACCAAATCCTACTCCCCTTACTCCTTACACAGTCCCTTACTTATGCAGTCCCATTGGTTTCCTACATGGGATTCTCATCTCTGCTCCCATCTCCTTATTGTAACAGGGGAGTTCTTAATTTGGTGTGAAAAGTTCCAGTGCCGTTAGTTCTAATTAATCATGTTGAGTGCTGTTGAACAGTCTTATGTGTGTGACAAACTAAGAAGCATCTTAACTAAAACATTACAGTCAGCTCTGTCATAAACTGTACATGAAAGAATGTACATTATCTGTGCATGCAGAATCACGGGACTATTGCCCAGTGAGTAAGGTGAACAAAAGTTGTTCCGTAGAGAAGCAAGTCGTCTTTCTTTCATGGTATTCGGATGGTACTGTATGTGGTATAAGTTAATGTAGCAGATGGATTCAGAAGTAGCTAACCTGTAGAAGGATTTCTGCAGACCAGGGTGGAAGATACAGTTTTGTAGCTTTACAAGGTGCTTAACTCAACAATTGATGGATTTGATGGGATTTTTTTTTCTCCCTGATTTACAAGATGCTTTATAATCATAAGTATTTTATATGCATGTAGTTATACAGGAATGATTACACTATAGTTCAGAACAAAATAATTGAGTTCTGAGTTATAGCTCAAGTAAGAGATATTTACCCAGTTTGTGACTCTAATGAATGTAAACTAGCAGAATAAAATGTTACACATTGCTTGCTAGTAGCTAAACACTGGTCTTCTCATCAGGTCATGTTCTATCTAGAAATGCAATATCTTATCCATCATTTTGGGGAGCATCTTGATATGAATGGATGCAAGAGGAGGAGACAGTGCAGTTAGCTTTGGCTTGCAGAAGGGTGACTGCCTCTTGCAGAATAACCGTGGGCATGTCATTTTTCCTTTCTTCACCTGTTTTCCCAAATTTCAATGGAGACAGTGATAATTTCTTTCTTTTTAAAGCACTCTGAGTTTCCTAATATTTGCTGTCATATGTGAGCAGCACAGTGAGGAGCTTTGGATGATTCAGGGCAGCAGAGCCAAAGCAAGTCCTCATATACACTTACCTAGACACAAAACTCCCACTGAAGCTGAGCAATCACAACTTATTTTAGAACTGAATGATTACGGTCTAAAATTGATTCCACAATTTCAGAAGACAATTCCTGATAAACAAGCCAGGCAGAAAAGGTGAAGCACTCTCCCATTCAGCATCTACTATGTGATACTGTATTATTAAAGTTAACAGGTATGGTTCCTAGCATTGTTTTCCTATAGTTAGGGGTAAGAAATACTACAAGTCCTGATACGCAGCTAGGTCAACTAAGCAGAAGCTAATAATTTACAGAACGTGTAATCCTTCCATTGCTGTCTGCCTTCTGTTCATGCTAAAGTGTGGTTACTGTCAAACTCACACAACAGCTTCTTTCTGCTTGCTGTTTGAGAAAGCAACAGAGCATACGTTACCACACAAACAAATCACTGCCAGAGCAAAGTGACAGTATGAAATGAGCAGCATTAAAAGCGTCAATGTTACGATAGTAAACATACCATTTTGTGAGAGAAAGTCTGGCCGGTATTATACAGATTACATTAAAGTACAAAGATTAATTTCTGTTCCCTGTTTATGTGGAATAACATAGTGCCAGAGGGTGGGTTTTTTTCTTTCTGCCTTGTACACCTGTATATTTACAGAATAATTTGGCACCTTTAATACTAGAATATGAGCTAATTTATATACCTTCGGGGCACAGCAGAGCCCAAGCAGTAAGCAGTTTGCTTTATCTAACATTGTCAGAGCTCTACTCTGGTTGCACTGAAAAGAGTGAATGCTGCTCTTCCGTATCACTTTAGGACACACATTATGAAGACAGTTTGAATCAGGCAGCTTGATCCACCCTGCCACATCAGCCTGAGTCAAGGACTCCTCGAACTCTCAAGCATATTCAGTTCTCCTTTCTTTTCTCCTGTGTGCAGAAAGCAAGTTAGCATACTTAACAGTATTTTACTATTCTCTTTCAGGCAAGCAAGCAAAATGGGAGGTCATTAAAGAAGAGAGCTCAAGACTTCCTTCTCAAATGGAGTTTTTTCGGTGCTCGAGTGATGCATAACCTAACCCTAAACAACGCATCAAGTTTTGGTACCTGCGCTTTGTAAAAACATTCATATTTTGTACATATGTGCTAGTACTTACCAGCTTTCCACCATTTCCTCAGCAGAGGAACCTGTCCTAGTCTAAAGATTCTTTGATCAAAGTCACAAATGCTGTGTAACGTGTTTTTCAAACTAACATTTCACAGTAAATGCTAGCAATATTTTGTTGGTGATCTGTGTCACATGCTCATTTCTCAAAGGTATTTTTCTTTTCAATTGCTGTTTGATACTGCTTTGCCATTTAAGAGCTAGAAGCTCTGTTTGTTTTGATATGGCAATGGAAGTGTAACTGCATATCTCAGTATAGGAGACAGAAGATTTAAATTATTAGTTTTACATGTGGATCAGTTTGGTAAAAAATTACTGCTGTATAGAAGTTCTTCTGCATAGTCTGTTTTCATAAAAGCAAAAGCAATTTGGCAGATCACCACTCATTTAATTCTGGGAACAGCAGACAGTCAATTCAACAGTGTTTGTGGCTTTTAAAAGTTAAGGTTCACATTTCCATCTTTAGAAATGTTTACATTTTAGGGGACTCTCAGAAAGAACCTTTTATAAAATAGAAGATGGTAGAGCAAGTGAAACTCACTTTAAATCTAGTACATAATTTCCTAAGTTTAGTTGTAGGTACATTGTTATCTAAAATTCAGAGGGTATTTGAAATGGCTGTAAGGAGACACACATTTTTAATGTGATATATCCTTGAAATAAGGTCAAAGACTTCACCAGTTATTGTCTGGTTATTTAGCACAAGGCAAACAGAAATAGAGCAGAGGCATTCTAGCAGACTTCGGCCTTATCTAGCTCCACTGTGTGCCCTCTTCAAGTATAAAGCATGTCTCACTTTCATCAGTATTTTTCTTTGATGTAATTAGTGGTCAAATAGCCTACAGGACAGTAAACAATTGAGCTAGGTGGGCCAGTGCAAAGAGAGATTAGAGCTAGAAGTTAGGCACTATTCCTTGTTGGTCTTGCCAGGTCATTTAAAGTCCACAATTATTTGTTTGTTTCACTCGCTTCTTGTAGAGTGGTGAGAGATGGTCACAAAGATAACTCAGCTACTCTCTCTCTTTCTCCTCCAAAAGGTTCTTTTCATTTGATCCGCATGCTGCTAGATGAGTACATCCTGCTCGCCATGGAGACGCAGTTCAACAATGACAAAGAACAAGAACTCCAGAATCTACTGGACAAATACATGAAGAATTTAGGTAACTAGAGCTTGGTTCTTTCGAATGTACTCCTGTATTTTTAGAAATTGACATATTTGCTTAACTGTACACAGAAGCAGGCTTACTATCTTCTCCTGAAGGTGTAGTTATATGCAACATTGTCAAATTCACCTGAAAAGCTGGTGACCATTCACTCAGCAATTCATTCCCACCTTTCTACCATAGTTCACTTAATAACATTTTGTGGGAATGTGAATACACTGGATCACTGAAATGATCTCGGATGCAACGAACACTTGTAGGTACATCTGAAGGGCCACAAGCTGAAGTGTGAAAAGACATATAAGTATCAGAAAGGGCAGGAATTCCTAATCCAGTTTTTCTGCCAAAGCTTAAATATGTAATTACACCTTGAACTAGGAATATATTAAATGTTACCAAAATGCAAATATCCCTGCAAGGTTGGAACACAAGTTTGGAGCCCTATTTAGCATCTGGCTGAAGTATTACTATGTGGAAGAGAAACAAAATGAATTTAAAACAGTATCCTTAACATTTTCCATCTACCAGGCTTCTTAAAGTTTAGACAGTTTGAAGTCATATGCTCCAGGTCCTTTGCTATAAAATGAATGAAGATTGGTTTACATCAAATTCTGGTCCAAGTTAATCCCTAAAAATCCAGTGAAACTCGACTGGGTTCTGCTGAATTATTTTTTATTAATATTAGCACCAGCAATCAATCTTTAACTTTTTGGTTGTTGTTACTCTAAATCTGCACTTTGCTGCAAGAAACTTGCATAGAATTTGTCTGACAGTAGATGCTGCGCTTTTTCTTTTAATTCAGCCTTAAGGAAAAAAACTTGTCCTATGTAGCAGTTGCCTTGTCCTTGGATACTTAGGTGAAGTACTTGAAACCATAAGGTAAAGTCATGGTTTCCACTGAAGAATAGCAAAACTTCCACTGACTTTATCAATAGTCTGCAGAAAACTGAAGAACTACTGAGTATAACAAATGCTTTTCTCTAGATACCAGTATGCAAATAGAGTTCAAGCATTCTAAAATTCCCATTGTTAGTTCTTTAGGATGAAGTCTCATGAGCCTGATTCACTCAGTGCAATTTACTTGACTTCATTGCTGACATTTACTTCAAGGGAATAAATCTGATTCATACCTTCACTATGATGGCTTCAGTGAGGAGCTGATACTCTGTGATGTAGATGTGTGTTCAGGGAATATGATACAAACAGTTCCACTGGGAAGATCAGGACTAGAGCAATGTTTGTATTCATTGGCTACATGCAAAATATGGAGGCTTCACTGGGTTTTAAAATAAGCAACCAAAGATACAAACAAATCAGGCAGCTCATATGCCGTCTATATACTAGTGGTGAATTTATGTGCAACGAGCATACATAACAGCCACCAAGAGTTTTCACTTACTCTTCCAGATGCAAGCAAAGCCACCTTTACCGCATCACCAAGCTCTTGCTTCCTAGCAAATCGTAACAAAGCTGCTCCTTTGCCCAGTGACACTTCAGTCAAAAATGAGTGTCTGGCAGAGCAAACCTACGTGTCCTTGTCAGCTAGCCAGCCCAGCAGTGTACCTTCTGGTCTGAACCCCTTTGCCACAGGAGACAGTGAGAATATGCAGCTGACAGGTATGTATCAATTCTTCTAGCTTCTCCTTCTCTTATTTGCTTCTTAATCTTTCAGTCCACAGTAACATGCTGCTGTAGGAGGACCAATGACCATATGCATTTATAAAGACCTCTAGTAAATAATGTTTCATGAGCTCACCCTCTGAGCTGATTTACAGAAGGCAGCGATTGTAGAGCCCTGCCAGTAATAGATCCTCTTGGAACAATGGTAAAACTGTCCTATACCTCTTGGCTTGGTGAGTTTCTTGTGAGGCAAGAATAAACAGTAACACCTGGAGCACACAAGGCTTGTAACTGCTGGAATTTCTCACTGAATGCGGCAGCCTCCAAGATGGAGAATGAAAGCGGGAAGCTTTATAGCCTGAAGCCATGGATTAAAGAACATGCGTTGTACAGGTGGGGGCCAATGCATATCCTTTGTAAAGGTTTCAAATGGTAACGTACGCTTCACTAGAGGGTTAGTGTCTTAACAGATCTGCTCTATTCAGCAATAGTGCAGTATGAACGCTAATCACGGCTAATGCTTATTTATTCCAGGTCAGATGGAGCTGTCTCAAAGCACTGGTCACCTGATGACTCCACCCATTTCACCAGCCATGGTCAGCCGAGGAAGTGTTATCAACCAGGGGCCAATGGCTGTGAGACCTCCAAGTGTAGGTCCAGTGTTATCCACACATTCACAGTGCTCTTCCTACTCAGAACCCCTTTATCAGACTTTGTCACAAACTAATCAGAATTACTATGGAAACAATTCCAATTACCAGGCTATGTTCAGAACTCAGGCCCATTCCACTTCAGGAGTTTACCACCATAGAGCAGAGCACAGCCGATTCAATGCCTTGAGTGAACAGCAGTTCTCCAGAGACTACTTCAGCAACAGCTGTGCTGTGTCTCCATACAATGCCAGATCTCCTTCCAGCTATGGTCCCTCATCCATGTCTCAGGACACACACAATATGCAGTTTCTGAATACTGGGAGTTTCAATTTCTTGAGCAACTCAGTGTCTACGTGCCCAGGAGCAGCATATCCCGCTAATGCTTCCAACGGTATTAATACGTATTTTCTTTTTTCCTTCTGTTTCTCTTTCCTTGCTGGAGTAAAACACTTTTTATCTGCTTTTTTCTATGGATGTTTTTCAGCTCTTACTTATACCTTCCTGTTTTCCACTTCTCTGATAACACACAGAGATTGTAAAGCAGCTTAACAAGCTACTTCAGGATTTATTTTCCTCTGGTGAATCCTCAGTTGACCTCAAATGCATCTGCTGCACCTATGCTAATCTTCCTTTGGTATCATCGCCATGTCTTGCACGAAGGCAGCAAAACCAGGATGACTTGTGATCTAACAATCTCTTGAAAAGCCCCCAAAACATCTATTATGAAATAGAGCAGGCATAAGATAGCTTACCTCTGCGATCAGCATAATGGAGCATTCTAGTCACAGGGTCAGGATGGTGAAACGAAGTATAAAAATGTGCATTAGCATTAGTTTGAGACTTTGGCCCTAATATTTCTCATACTTCAAATGTAAAGTTATTGCCACAATCTGCTTCAGAGATACAGTCAGCAAAAACACCTCCCTCTTCTGGAGGAAAGACACAGTGGAAATGTTGCTTTTATATGGATTTTTATATGCAGTCAGTATGTATTACCGTGCAGATTTTCTTTCCAGGTATACCTTCCTTGATTGTAAGCTTCAGAAGGGAGCACTGAACTGTGGATAGGAGTCCCCATGGTGTCTCTCATGGCCGCTGGTTGCAGGCTACTGTTTGATACTGAATTTAGAATGGAAGGGCAGTTCTGTACTGAAGGCATGACTGAACCCTTAGGATCTTTTTGCTCCCTTCTTACCACCCCTCTTTTGGGTCAGTCAGTGCATATATTACTGATGTTACTAGGCTGTATGTGTACATAAATAATCTTATTCTCAAGGGACTCTGCCGGTAACAATTACCTTTTGTCCCAGGTTGTCACAGGCTCCTACCCTACCCTTGCTCTTCAACAGTAGTTTCACTCTGCTTTTTTCCAATCTCCTGTTAATAGGATATTATGGAAACAATATAAATTACCCAGAACCTGACAGACTTGGAACAATGGTGGATCAACATGTTTCTGTAATCAGCAGTGTAAGCAGCGTTCGATCATTGCCATCGTACAGTGATATACATGATCCACTGAATATCTTGGATGACAGCGGAAGAAAACAAACGGGCTCATACTACACAGAGTCCTCACCTTCAATTGTCTGTCGGACTCCTATGCGTAAGTATAGCCAACGGCTGAGGAAGAGCTATGAACTTCTTAGCATCCTAGCAAGTGCTGAGTATTAAACTGTAGCTCACATGTATAGTATATGAGATGCAATATAGAGATAAAATAGCTCAGTACTTAGGATGTATCGTAAGATGTATTTTCCTTAAAATTGCAGGACAGTGGGTTTAATAAGTCTTCGCTCCTATAAGGAGGACTATGATTCATTGTCCACGAGGAGTGGAATGACTGGCCTGACTTGCAGAAAAATCTGTATTAGGAAACAATTTCTAACTATTAAGTGAGCTAATAATGGACCGGGCTTTTCTAAGAGCTCTTAAGGATCCTCACTGTCAAAGAGATCAAATGAGCCCTGGGTCAGGGATGTCTAGATGTATACTTCCTGTGGTATAGTCCCTTCCTGTCCTGTGCTTCAACAACTCTGTGTATTAGGCAAAGCTCCCACTGACAGTGAATTTTAGGTGAAATTACCTAACACCAAAGAGTTTGTTTTGGTATATGCATTAAACAAATTGCAGCTGAGTTTGGTCTCACATTCGAAAAAGGGTTGCATGGAAGATACAAACTAGGGCACCATTTGTTTCTCCACAAGATTACCTCTTCCTACTACTTACCTGTTAACCTTGCACAGAAGCTCAGACATTACTTGCTTCATTAAGGCTCTGCAAGTATTCAGTGCTCAGTTCTTTAAAGGATGCTAAAGAGGTGGAAAAAAACCCAGTACCACCACACAGGGGCTGTGCCCATCAAGTATCTTCTGTATTCTGTGTTGATATGTGCCAGGTGGTGGCAGTGGTACCACCAGTGAACATGGACCTGAATGGTGCAAGATATGGAAAGGTGAGCATAGCACACATAAATAGCTTTGCACCAATTTCATAGAAGATGCTCATATGCAAGTCATAAACTTCAGGCCTGTAACTGGATTTTTAGCAGAGTTCACTTAGAATCATAGAATCATTAAGGTTGGAAAAGACCTCTAAGATCATCGAGTCCAACCGTCAGCCTAACACCACCATGTCCACTAAACCATGTCCTTACACACCGCATCTACACGTCTTTTAAATACTTCCAGGGATGGGGACTCCACCACTTCCCTGGG